>NC_068404.1:6335079-6635079 GCF_023724105.1 Carassius gibelio | reverse complement strand
TCACTGAGTGAGTCATGTCAGTGTTATTCAGCCACAGAGTGAGTCATTAGACTGATTCAAACCAGTGACAAATCAACCAAGTCGTTCTGATCAACGCCAGTTTTTGGCCTGCCGATATTTTCACTGGTCTTACCACAGAAGAGTTTTTTTTTTTTTATTATTATTTTGACCCATGTTGAATTGTATTTTAACAAATAAGGTTATTGTGACACCAAAATTGTACAAAATTATAAAAAATGTCCCAATTCCTGAGTGCAGTTTAAATGCCACAGCAAAAACTACAAGCAAACTAATAAGTTCAAACATTATTAAAGACAGGTAACAGAAAACATTCTAACAGTAGCATTCAGGAACAGTATGAAATACAACAGACATTTAATAAAGTTATCAAATGAAAGGTAGGCTAAATTAAGCTGCTGTCAGTTTTAGACCTACACTGAAAAAAACAACACAGGATTTATTTACTGCAACAGTTTTACTCAGAAATTGCTAGCAAATGGTACAAATAGAAATAATAAAGAAGTGTACTCCAATAATCGTTATTTAAAACTATGTATTATAATTTTTTTATATACAGTGTATTGCACAGATGTAATATACTGTCACTAACAGTTTTGGGTATAGTTACTTTGGAAAGTAGTTAGTTAGGTTACAACGTTACCATCAATTAAAAGTAATCAGTTATGATACAGCGTTACCTATTCATAAAAGTAACGCGTTAGAGTACTCATGCGTTACCAAAAATTAAAAGCCGTTTGCAGCGGCTCACACATGACAGACACAGCCCCCGGCCCCTTTAAATGCACCTAAGTCGTGACTCCCGACAAAGAATAACGTCAGTCATCCGACTAAATTAACACTGCAGGATAACAATAACAGGAAAGACAGTCAGCAATAGGCTATTCCACATGGCGTTTTATTTATTTATTATCAAAGAACATATTATTAATCAAAATTTGCACCTACCCAGCCCAGGTAGCCTAGGCTACTGTATATTATGAGCACCACAAGATAACTCCTGATTTTTCTTTAACTTTAAATAATGCAGTTATCAAAGTACAATTATGCTTACTTGTAAACACAACCTTAAACAGGCTTGCAGATTTAAATCCATTTAGAAATGATGAACAATCAGCCAGCCAACGATCTAACAGAAATTAACAGCTGCCTGTCAAACAAAAATGATAACAAACCGAATTAAATCCTTCACTGCCACACAGGCAAATGACAAATCGCTTAATAGCCGAACTAATTATTATTAAAGTGTCACTCACAGTCACAAGCCTATTCGCTTTAACACAGTCCTCTTACATTTACTCTTCAAAGTAGTGATTAAAACGTAGCGATAAATTTGAGGTAGAATTTTTGGCGGTCGACAGAAGCTTTTCACCAACGCAGTGTGCATTTTACCATTATGTTCTTTTCTTTTTCATTGACAAATTGAAAATAATGTGCGTACTTCCATAAACCAAACGCTGTCCACTCTGCCATCTTGCCGGGAGTTCAAAAAAAAAAAAAAAAAAACCACACACACACACACACAGGGTCAGGCGCAGGGCACAGACGCATTACGATCACAGAGCTTCGGCTCCGCTGATACATCCGCAGGTGGCACAGTAGACCTAGGACTACTGTCTGACAAAAAGCAGGCTGCAGTCGGGATTTTCCTTTCCTTAAAATAACGGATTACTTTTTTAAAAAAATAACGAAGTTACTGATTACTTACGCACGAAACTAACGCGTTAAGTTACACATTTCAGGAAAAAAGTAATTAGAGTACTCTAACGCGTTACTTTGTAACGCGTTACCCACAACACTGGTCACTAATTAGAGTAAAATTAATAAATAATAAAAATGTTATTTTTTTTCTTTTTTCACTTAAATGAGCGGTTTACAGGATACTCAATAAGATGGGCATCTTGCCATTTTTGTGAATTTGTCCGTTTAAGTGCAAGAAGACATGAAAAGTTAAGGGGGTCGCACACCGGACGAGAAGCGCAGCGCCGCGTCGCGTCGCGCCACGTCTTTAAAATTCGAACACATTATTCTCTATGTGAGTACACACACCGGCGGCGCCATTCGGCGTCTGTCCGCGGCGCCCAGCTACGACTCAGAACGATGTTCAAATTTCTGCCGCGCCACAGAGCGCCATCCGCATAGTTTTATATTAAAAAAACCCAGATGTTATAAACTGAAACTGAAATTAAAATACAGTACACTTGTTTCATTCAAATAAAACATTACAAAAAGTGTTTGGTTACGTTTTCAGCTGCACAGTTGCCTAGACAACAGATACAACAAAACAATAACAGACTTATTATAATAACACAGATTCTTTTCATTAATTAACGTTCAAAACTCAGCTTTTATCAATTAAAATCATATATTTAAAATAATAATAATAGATGAAGTTAAAACTCCCATCTTGCTGCGAAATTGCGCTCACGCATATAGAATGTGCGCGTCCAGTGTGCGATACCTTGAGTTGTCCTACATGTGGCGCGACGCGACGCGGCGCTTCTCGTCCGGTGTGCGACCGCCTTTACTCTGTATTTATGTGCATTCTCTGGGTGAAGAATGCTCAGGAACTCTTGAAGACTATTTTTAAGTACTCTCTGACCCGATTATATTTGTGTAACAAAAGGTTCCAACAATCCTGAATGCCCTTCAGAGGAGCGTGCAGGCAGTGCTGGTGGGAAAGATCCAGATCCAGGACTGGTTTGGGAACGGCATCAAGAGAGCCGCACTAATGAACAAATGGGTTCTGAAGGAGGTGAACATCGATGAAGATGAACGCTGTCTTCTTCAGACTGATGGTTCCTTCCTCTACCTGCTCTGTAAAGATGGCCTCTACAAAGTGGGCTCTGGGTACAGTGGCACTGTGCGGGTAAAGACATCCTTTATTTACTGCACAATTCAAATTATAGAAGTTAATTTTACTAAGCACTAAATAAGTATATAAAACTTCCTTATGTGCAATTTGAATGTTTCCATACAGATAATTTTGAGATTTGTGAAGTTGTGGATGTGGTTTGCATTGCTGATGCAGCAGGTTGTACATCCATGTGTTTGTGTAGCTGCTAATAAGAGGCTGTTGATTGCAGGGCCATGTGTACAACTCCACATCACGGATCAGGAACCGTAAGGAGAAGAGGTCATGGCTGGGATTTGCCCAGGTACTGACCTCTTGTTTTATGAGCTTCTCGCGATTGTCTGTCTATATAAAGTACTTAATATGGCATAAATGAAGCATTAGGTGCTTATGAGGTTTTCAACCAAAAATGACATTCATTGAACAGCCTTACAAAAGAAATGTTCCTGTGGCGGTTTGCTTTACAGGGTTGTTTGCTGTATCGAGACATGAACAGTCACAGTATGGCGGCCTTTAAGATCAACCCAGAGACTCTGGAGCAGGAGGGCACCATCACAATGCCAGGTACAAACGCCCCTCTTATGTGCTATTGATCGCTAAGAGCAGAGCAAATAAATGGCTTATCTGTGTTGACATGTTTCCAATTTAAAGAGGATGTATTTAGGGGCTTGTCCCTTATTTCCATGAGTTGTCAATAGCCTTTAATTTGTCATCTACAAAGCAATGAATATATTATGTAGTTTTATGAAGTAGTTTATATAAAATAAAACGTATTATGTTGATTAACAAGCGTTTCTTCAGTGTAATGTTCCTGTAATTTGGAATGTAGTCTGGAACTGTAAAAAAGTGTCTATAATAAATTAAAATGTCTCTCTTCTCAGGTCTACAAGCAGATGGTCAGAATATCATATTCACTGATGGAGAATATATCAACCAGATTGCAGCCTGCAAAGATGTAAGTGGTTTTATTATTTGGCAAAACCTAGTGAGCTGTCTTTGGATGCATCATAGTCACAAAGGCTTTTTCAAAATGTGGGCTGCATAATTATACCAAATGAAAAGGCAACTATGTATAAATTCTTCATGGTGAAGGCAATCCCACAATGCACTGTGCCAAGTGGAAAAAATCGATCTTAGATGGCAAACAAAGCGAGAGATATTTATTGAATATAAATATAATTGTATATATCAGGCTTTCTTTGGTAATGATTATACTGATTTGTAAAGGTCTACTGAGCAAAGGAATTTCTCAGAATAATGTAATATAATGTAATGCACTAAAGTTCTAAATGTTTTGTTTTTTAGTAATAAATGCCTTTATCCATCAAGGATATGATATCAAGACATTTTAGTAAAGACATTTTCTAATGTTACAAAATGTTCCTACATCAAATAAATGCGGTTCATTTTAACTTTCTATTCATTGAAGAATCTTGAAAAAAAAAAGATACATTTACAATGATAGTTGTTTACAATAGTTGTTACTGTTTTTACGGTTTTCTTGAGCAGCAAATCAGCATATTAGAATGATTTCTGAAGGATCACGTGACACTGAAGACTGGAGTAATGATGCTAAAAATTCAGCTTTGCATCACTGTAATAAATTCCATTTTATAATATATCCAAATAGAAAATGGTTATTTTAAATTGTAATAATATTTCACAATATTACTGTTTTTACTGTATTTTTTATCAAATAAATGTATTCATTGTGAGTATAAGAGATGTCTTTCAAAAGCATTAAAAAATCTTAAGACTCAATGTATACGACTTAATGTGTATATATAAAACTTAGAGGTCGACCGATATTGGATTTTGCCGATAACGATAGCAAGGTTGGACCACACTGGCCAATACCAATTAATTAACTGATAGTTTTTAAAATGGATACTGAAACAACAACAACAACAACAAAAAACTAAAATAGTTTTCATTTAAAAAAAAAAAAAAAATGTTGTAGTAATAATAATAATAACAGTAATAGCAAAATGTTGAAATTACCACTTTAATAGGGCCCTATTAAATCTGTTTAATTTTTTCATAAATTCCATTTTATTTCCAAATTCTGTTAATTTTTCTGGATTCTGTTTTTTTCCATTTTAATTTTACCCCACATGGATTTTTGCCGATAAGCGATTGTTCTACATCTATCAGTGCCGATTAATCGGCAAAACTGATAAATCGGTAGACCTCTAATAAAAATATTTGCATGTGCTTTTTATTTTAATTTTTTCCCCCTGCTGTTTAAAGTTTCTTGCCATTAAATTAGAAACATGCTTATGTTAAACAGTAATATTTTAACAGTTTAACAGTCATTTAACAGTTAATTCTTCAATTATTTTTGCAACCAACTTATGTTGCCAACCAACACAAATGTAATTATTCACGCGAGTAGATTACATACAAAGCCAATGCAAAGACTCGAATAGAGGTGAATTTGCGTCAGGCAATGCGAATGACGGTTTGCCAACAAACATGAGATATTCGCCTCAATCGAGTCTTCTGCACAAGCTAAAACGTTTAAACTCCAGCTGAAAATTCGCCTGAGCTTATTGGCACATCTGGTTGAATCAGAAAATGGAGAAGCTCAATATTGTAGCTGTTTGCGGGCACCCCAAAATCTATGATACTACTTCACCGAGTTGTTTCTGCCTCTGTATTGTGTTGTGAACCCAGACACAATCGTATTTTATCCTTAACATGTTTATACTCGCGGATGTTTTTGGCCTGACTTGCACAAATAAAAACAAAGCACGAGTGACGCGAAAAACATCCCCCGAGTGATCTAGAGCGAAGGACGCGATGGGAATATATTCTTCACGTTTGGTGTGAACACACCATTAGACTGTGAGTCTGAGAGTTTAATAGATGGATAATAGTGCAAGAACCCCAAGAAATGTTTAGTTTGTGAAATTTAAAATGAACAGCCGGTTCTCTCCATGCTGCGGTCTTCATCAGACGACAACAGATTCCTCGTTTCCTCCCCCTGCACATCATACAAACACGATCAGTGCCTTTTTCTCAAGTGGTGTGATTGTGGCTGTCAGCAGCACCTGATCTCTTTTGTTTCAACCCATTTCAGCCGTGCTGTGTGTGTGTGTGTGTGTGTGTCTCTATATGTGCTTGTACATAATAGCCATGTAGGCAGGGGAGGGACTGCAGCAGTGGACGTGGGCATTTCTCTTAGGACTGATTGTGAGTGGGCAGCAGTACGGGGAGGGGATGTGATAATTCATTTGATGATCTCTTTATGCATACATGAATGAGAGATGATAAGTGAGGGTGTGCTGGGGTTGGGGGTGGGGGTGTTAAGGGTTAATGCTATGAACTGTTATGCCATGTATATTTGTTAGCAGCGTGATTTTGCCTGGAGCAAAGAGCGAGGTGTTTGAAATCTCACTCACTTACAAAGACTCCAGTGTGTCGTTTTCTATTTTTTATCACATGCTCACATATGCAAACTCACAGACTGCAAACCCTAGTCTCACCCATATTGTACACACCCTGAAGTGTGTGTGTTTCTGGATGAAGCTGGATCAGTATGTCTGAGGCTGCTGCTAGTGAGGGTGCGTTTTTGCTTTGCATCTCCCATGTGCAATGCTAACACAGTTCAATTCTTTCTTTGACTCTCACATGCTCACTGTGCTTCCTCAGATGAGAGGCTAAAACCTCTAATGGTGTCAAAGCCTCTGAGATTATGACTATTCTGGTGAGCTGTCATCAGAAGAAAGTTTAACTGTTCAGTATTAAAACGCGGTCACACTGGACTTTAGGTATGCAGAATTATCATAGTAAAAAAGCAGGATATGATGTCTCTAGGCTCCTGTTTGTAATAAAAACAAACAAAAAACATTAGGAAATTCAAAATGTGAAAATATGCAGTCCACTCCACATTAATGCAACGCTGCAAACCTGCAACTTTAAAGGTATAGTTCAAAAATTGTCATCAATGATTCATCCTTATGTCGTTCCAAACCCACAAGACTTTGGTTTTGTTTTTCATTTTTAATGAAATAGATCTCTCTTTTTATTGAAAGTATGATTGCTATGAGCTAAATCCAGTAATTTCAGTAGGAATTTTCATGCCAGAGGGAATGACTCAATTTATATTTTGCAATAGATTCAAGTTGATCAACAACGCAGATTAGAAAGCTGCTTAGTGATTTTTTTTGTATGTAAAATCACTACACTATTTACAGTGTACCTTTTGTTGCCCATGAAATTTCCATAAAATGTCATTATTAGGACTGCGTATGTGCAAATCAGTCCAGGCAGTGCATAAAGCTCACTAACTAGCAGAAAGATAGTTGTGAAGGAAGTATTCAAAGGCTGCAGTTGAAGTGAGCAAAAGAGTGACACTGCAAAATCCCAAATAGTTCCTAGGCTTGAGTTTGGTTTGGCAATTTACCAAGACAGAAGGAATGTAACAGAATTGCTGCAACAGATAGTCCCGCCATTGGTTGCTATTTCAAGAGAAGATCACTATGTCAAACTAACTGGTACGTTCAAACAAACAGAACAATGTGTTGAAAACATTTTACAGTCCTGTTCCTATGTACTTATAGCAATTACAATAAATGTGTAATAAATAATTAACTAGGTAGTAATCCTGAATCTATCCCTAAACCTAACTTAACCCATGTAGTTAGGGTATATTATGAGTATTCTCCTGGGTAAATACACTGAAAGTGCAAATACTGTACAATAAAGTGTAATCAAAACATCTCTTTAGCGCAATCAACCTACAAATGCTTGCCTGTAGATGAATTTGCGTATTTAGCTGGGGTTTTTTGCATTGAAAAAATACCTCACATCACTCTCCTAAAGAACTTCCTTTTGCAGCTCATCTTAAATGTTTAAAACCATATAATTGTGCTTTAAATGCTTCTACTCGCTACCAAACGTTGACTTTCCATTGACAAGCAGGTGTAGTTTTTAGGAAGATTCATGTTTTTGTGTGTATGTTTGGGTTTATTTAGGATGGCTTTGTGGTGCGGATCTACGCCACCAGCTCAGACCCGGCCCTACAGCAGGAACTGCAGCTCAAACTGGCCAGGAAGTGTCTTCATGCCTGTGGCATCTCCCTCTTTGACCTGGAGAAAGACCTTCATATCATCAGTGAGAGCGGCGCTTCTGTGCACACACATCTACACATGCACATCAGTGTTTAAGAGGAAGCGCATTGAAATGAACTAACTTGTTGTTGTCTCTTTTGCGGTGTGTGTGTGTTTATGTCCTCAGGCACAGGGTTTGATGAGGAAGCAGCCCTGATTGGAGCTGGCAGAGAGTTTGCTTTGATGAAAACGGCTTCTGGGAAGGTAGACATACCTCTCTATGTTCCTCAGTGTCTCTGTGCTGGTATTTAACTGCGTCTGAAATACGTGGTGGTGGAAGTGCTACTGTCTAACATATTTACAGCATCAGCTTAGAAGTCGAGATAAAGCAGATCATGATTGGCTGAATGCCAGTAAACCTTTGCAGAACATGTTAGGGATTTAAGAAAGTATATATTGGAACCTAAGCCTATTTAAGGACTATTAAATTAATGTGAAATAAAAACTTATATATACTTGAAATCCAATATGTGTATGTATTTATGGTTTTGTTAACCTTGTAATCTTTAATCAGAGTCCTTTATCTTATAATTAGTGCTGTCAAACGATTAATTGCGATTAATCGCATGCAAAATAAATGTTTTTGTTTACATAATATAATGTGTGTACTGTGTATATTTATCATGTGTATATATAAATACACACACATACAGTATATATATATTTTTCATATTTGCATGTATAAACATTTATATATATTTATATTATATACATATTAAATTCAATTCAATTTATGCATTTAGCAGACGTTTTTATTCATAGCGACTTAGTGAACTCAGGCTATCAATTTTTACCTATCATGTGTTCCCGGGGAATCGAACCCCCAACCTTGTGCTTGATTAGCAATGCTCTACCAATTGAGCTAACAATTGTTTCTTAAATACATGCATGTGTTTGTATTCTTATATGCATAATAAATATACACAGTATACACACATATATCATGTAAACAAAAATGTTATTTTGGTTGCGATTAATCACGATTAATAGTTTGATGTAGTTTGAATGTACAGTATTGAATGTGCAATATTGCAGTATGGTAGTCTGTCGCAACTTCTGGTTTATGATCATGTTTTGCATTAAGATGCAATTTCCATGTCAATTAAGTGCATGTATGATTTAGCAGTTTTGCTAAATTGTATGTGTTTGAGGTATTATTTTTTGTATTTTTATTGTAGGTAATTAATTGCTGATTTAAAAATTGTTGTATTTAATGATAATTGAATAAAAATCACCATGTGAAAAATAATGGTCCTAAAATGAGGTTTCTATAGTCAATATATAAATAATAAATATAACAATAAAATTGTTAAAAAGAAATGCATAAATGCATATATACATTTATTTTTGTGCAGTGAAATGACTGTGAATCCAAACTAGAAGTAAAATAAATTTTGTATGATTAGAAAACCCTGAGTCTGTTGACAAGTAATAAAAGTGCACTGAAGCATAGTGCTCAGCTAGTTCACAATCATCTGGCCATTAAATATGCACATTTATGTTGCGCTCCTCTTAAATCTACTTCAGATAGTTGTGTGAGTGAGTAAGTGTGTACCTGCTTGTTTCGGCAGTGTGTGAGGTTGAGAATAGGTCTGTTGGGCAGTGCTCATGGCAGTGATGCGGTCTCTGGTGTGAAAGGGATGGCAGCCTGTAGAGCCGCACACATGCTTAAATAACTGGAACTAATTTGATTATTCTACCCTTCCAGTTGAGCGCAGAGGCTCTTTGACACTCGGTGAGGCTGGAGCGTTTGAGAGGCCAAAGTGAGCACAGCTTGTGTGTATTTACACGTGATCCTAAAGCAGTACAAATGCAGGGTGTAGTGGCCAGGATCCAAAACTGACACACAATGAGCATTAATGCAAGTACAAATTGGCTTTGGCAAGTACATAAAACAGTTTAGACATCTGGCAACTAACTTGATTAGCAAGTTAAAAAAAGCTTTGTTAAATAATATCGGTTAATAATTTATGGCTGGGCAATTATCTCAGTTGACCTGCCATTGTCAGGTGTGGCAAAAAGTTAAACACGGACGCTGGGTGTGTCTGATTGATGTGTAGTGATGGAGTGTGTTTTAGGGAGGTGCGGTGTGTGCCAGGCCTCATGAGATATGAGAGCCGCTGTAGGTTTATCATTCTGTAAGACTACACTCACTCTTTACCTTATCTGGAGATTATCCAGTCCAGTGAGCGTGGCTGTAAAAACAGCCCTGGAGTCGTGACTGGGCATCTTTCCCAATAAACGCCATGGACTGCAATAAAAGAAGGTCATGTAGTTTTTCACACACGTACATTAATGGACTGCAGAAATGCTGACGTGAGTTTTTTGTCATCATTGATTGTAGTTATTGTGTTTACCATTCCAGAAGTGCAGTATTAGCCTCCCACATGACACAGTTTTGTTTAAAAATACTATAATACTATATTTCATTTATGACCTCTAAGATTTCCAAACGCTTTACTAAAATGAGTTTTAAAAAGTCAGTAATATCATTATATGTGTGTTTCAGGGTTATTATAGTGACCTGAGACTAAAACCATAAAACAAAACCATTTACTACATTTAATAAACAAGTAAAATATAAAAACATATACTCAACATTTCTTATTTTAATTGTTTGACTTGATGTGCTAAATTAAAACAAAAAATAAAAAAATTAATGAAACCTGACACATATAAAAGAAACAAAAACAGCTAACAAGGACAAATACACACAACAACAAAAAATTATGATAAATAAAAAATAAAACATATAAATGATTAAAAACTCGGGACACATCAAGACATGTCATGCAAGGTTTGTTGAATGGTACATGTATAGCATTTGTTCTTGAATATGTTGTAACCAACTAACATTCAATTTACACAAATCATATTTTCTAATAACAATGGCGAGGATATTTCAGAAGCTTCAGATGACTTGGAATATAAAGCACAAAGTCATTTGGAATACTTATACAGTCTATGGAAGAGTAAAAAAATCATACAAATTTAGAATGAAAAGAAGTTAAGTAAATAATGACAGATATTATATATTTTCATGAACTTTCCCTTTTATAACTCCAGTTGGGTGCAATTATTGGCTGGTGCAAAATAGTTGTCCCATCAGTACTTGAGTGCCTTGATTAGTGTCCATGTGACAGTTCTTGAATATCTCTCAGCGCTTCATTTCTTTTATCTGACAGAGTTATTTGTGAAGCCATTGAGCACGGACTTAATAAAACCCAAGGGAGATGTAAACATGAATGTCTTCCTCTCCTCTGATGCAGATCTACTATACTGGAAAGTATCAGAGCCTCGGTATCAAGCAGGGCGGCCCGTCGGCTGGGAAGTGGGTGGAGCTGCCAGTTACGAAGTCACCCAAGATTGTGCAGTTCTCGGTGGGCCATGACGGCTCCCACGCACTGCTGGTGGCGGAGGATGGGAGCGTCTTCTTCACGGGCTCCGCCAGCAAAGGGGAGGACGGAGAGTCAAGTATGACAGAAATTATTATCATGTACACGCTTGATCTGCTATACTGATGTTTTAGCACATAGCTCAACCGTGTTTGTTTTTAGCAAAGAGCAGGAGACAACCAAAGCCCTACAAACCCAAGAAGATGATCAAACTGGAGACCAAGACGGCCATCTACACGGCCTGCAACAATGGCAGTAGCAGCATTGTCACTAAAGATGGAGAGCTCTACATGTTTGGCAAGGATGCCGTTTACAGTGACAGTACCAGTAAGTGATGAACCTTCCAGATGCCCGTTAAAGATGGCGGGGATGAAATGATGACCTGTCATAAAGCTGTCTGTAAGACTGTATATCTGTCTCCTGTGCGAGAGATTATTTAGAGCCAGTACATGCTCCACATTCACAAAAAGGGGGATCTATTTAGTCTGAACATCCAAATATGGTGGTTTCGATTATTTTTTTCCTGCCAGCTTAACTTTGCTGAAATAGCAAATATTCCTGCAGTTCATGCTCTACACATGGGATACTCAGATCGCAATTCACCGAGTCATATTTTTTAAATAAAGAACAGTTTTAGGATATGAAACCACTTGATGCATATTCAAATTCATATGCATATTCAGTCTTCAAACTGTAGGTGTTTGTAACTTTAGGTTACATCCACACGAAGCCAGAGCTTTCTCTATCCAATCCAGTCCGTCTCAAGAAATGACTGCATACACACGTGAAACAGACACAAAACAATGTAGTATACATGCCAGACCAGTATGTGGCGGGGTAATTGGCAGCATGTTCAGTCCTGTCCCTTTATGACCTGCACACATCTAATATACAGACACACATCCATTTTTCTCTCAACTGTTTACTTTCATTTTAGACATAACCAACTTAGTCTATATGTAAACCTGGTGTTTTGATCGTAAGTTAGACCAGTTATAATTAAGATGCGGTTGACAGGCTTTCTTGTAAATTACATTTTTATGACTGGATTCCATGTTTCTGTCAGAGTTTTCAAATCATTTGGCCCTACATTAAGTATTTGTAATAACAGACAAAAAATGTTCTGATAAGTTTTAGTGCTGTCAAACAATTAATCGCGATTAATCGCATACAAAGTAAACGGTTTTGTTGCATAATATATGTGTGTGTTCTGTGTATATTTATTATGTATATATAAACACACACAGTATATATTTTGAAAATATTTACATATATTTACGTCTATTTATATTCATATAATTTATATTATAAATAAATACATTTAATATAAAACAACCAATTTTTCTGAAATATATACATACAAGTGTGCATATTTATAAATACATAATAAATATACACCGTACACACACATATATTATGTAAACAACATTTTTATTTTTGATGCGATTAATCGCAATTTTCTTAATTGTTTATGAAAATGAATAAGCTGTGATTGATGGTTACTCCACAATGAAATATCATCAGGTCATTTTATTTATTAATTTTTCTCTTGCCAGCTTCTTCGTTTTAAACTATTATGGGAAAAATTGTTGTAATGGTTAATTTGTTTCCCTCCTCTCATCATCACAGGTCAGGTGTCCGATCTGAAGGGACACTTTGTAACTCAGGTAGCCATGGGAAAAGCTCACACCTGTGTCCTGACCAAGAGCGGGGAGGTGTGGACATTTGGAGTGAACAACAAGGGCCAGTGTGGCCGAGACACTGGAGCCATGAGCCAGGCAGGGAAGGGTGAGGACTTCTCAAGCTTTTCAAACTAAACATGACAATTATACAGAACGAAAAAGCCCTGAAAACTTCTGACCATCTTCAGAAAGAGACAACAAACAGAGTGATAGCGAAATCATTTTTCCTGACCTTATTTGGTGCTTCTATCACAAAACTTTAAAAGGGAAAAGGATATTATTGAAGTTGATTCTGACACATGCTGTGATTATTCTCAAGATGTGTGGTCAGAAAGGGTGTTTGTGATATTTGATGTTTTCTTGCCATAGCGTTCGGAGTGGAGAACATGGCCACCGCAATGGACGAGGACTTGGAGGACGAGCTGGATGAGAAGGAGGAGAAGTCTATGATGTGTCAGCCAGGCATGCACAAGTGGAAGCTGGACCAGTGTATGGTGTGCACCGTGTGTGGAGACTGCACCGGGTACGGAGCCAGCTGTGTGAGCAGCGGCAGACCTGACAGAGCGCCAGGAGGGTGAGAGAAACCAAACACAGATTACACGGATCACCATTATCCAGCTATTGACAATATTCAGAATAAGAAATTGACATGAAAACAGAATTTTTTTTAGTTGGCCCACATAAAGTAATGTAATGTGGTTAGAGCAGGGGTGTCAAACTAAATTCCCACCTGATCCAACTAATCAAGTCCTTCAGGATTATTTGAAAACTACATGGTATGCGTGTTGCAGGCTCCAGCCCTCCAGGAATTGAGTTTGACACCTCTGGGTTAGAGTGAGAACAAGTGAAAAGAACTGACCTCTTGCTCTTGAAAAGACATTGTCTTATTATTTTAAGAAAATAGTTTAACCAAAAAATGTAAATGTACTCATCTTCAGGCCGTCTGAGATGTGGAACAGTTTGTTTATTAATCTCAACAGATTTGGAAAAATGTATCATTGTTATCACCAATAGATCCTCCTGTAGTGAATGGGTGCCGTCAGAATGAGAGTCCAAACAGCTGATTAAAACATCATAATAATCCACAAGTCACCAGCACAACTCCAGTGAAGTGAAAAGCTGCATGTTTGTAAGAAACAAACTCATTTTTAAGATCCATTGTTTCAAATCGCTAGTTTGTGTTTTGGTAGCCTATCCATCCACTGTGGCTGCCATACTGAGACTAGATATGCGGACGTCCCTTATCCGTTTGCTGTCAAATGACAGGGACGCACATTTTGAAGGACAACACGGTTACCTATAGGATGTATTTTGAATGTCTGGTGGTCCTCAAATAACATTAGTCCCGTTTCGTCTTATTGAAGAAGACGTGGCATGCATTTCATCATAGTTTTTATCATCATATATTAGTTTTAGCTTGTCATCGTCTCGTCTTCCTTACAGAAAAAAATGTTCGTCAACGGATATATTTCGTCCTCGTCTTTGTTGATGAAATGAACACTGGTCTTCTATCAATACAATTGCTTTTTTCAGCGAAAAAGTCGTCATCTTTGTATCAGGAGAGAAATATGCACAGAACAAAAACAGTTCCTAACAAATGTATCTGCTAGTTTTAAAGTGAGTCAGAAGCAGGTGATGGAATTGTTCTACTGGAGAAGTTTTATTATGGGATATGGACTGATGTTCTCTCCAGAAGCGACCGTTTAATGTTAAAACACCCTAATGATGGGTTTATTACAAACATGCAGCTTTTCTCTTCACAAGATATGAATTGATGTTCTGGAGTGGTGTGGATTATTGTGATGTTTTTATCAGCTGTTTGGACTCTCATTCTGACGGCACCCATTCACTGCAGAGCATCCATTGACGAGCAAGTGATCTAAATCAATTCTTACTATTCCTTTAAACCTTAAGCTGCCATGCTGATACATGCTGCTTATTTAGATTAGAGGAGGCTGATTTAAAAAAAAAAGAAAACTAATCATAAAAAGACTGAAAGATGTACTTAAGTGCTGTAATGGAAGTAGTAGTAATTTGTGACGTTCTTCTTTTGAAATGTATTATTCTATATATCAAGTCACTGCTGCAGTTCGTTGCATCACTATTTGTTTGTGTCTGTCCTCTGCAGGATTTGTGGCTGTGGCTCTGGTGAGTCGGGCTGTTCGTCATGTGGCTGCTGTAAGGCTTGTGCCAGAGAGCTGGATGGTCAGGAGGCCAGACAGAGAGGAATCTTTGATGCCGTGAAGGAAATGATACCGCTGGACCTGCTGTTAGGTACTGAGGTGTCCTCCAGTCACACTCACTACTGTTCCATAGCCATCAAATCACATCCTGTCATGTGTTCAACCATACTGTCTTATATATATATGTGTGTGTGTGTGTGTAAATATATAAATTAGCCATTTCTAATGCAGATCAGTGTCGTCTCTGTATGTTTGCCTTGTGAAGCAGCACTGTGTCTGTGTGTGTGTTTTGTTGGGATCATCTCTCTGCTCTTGGATTGCATCTCATGCTCATCATTCACCTGCCTGTGTTGTTTCTCATTTTTCTCCTCCGTTGGCCCCTGTCTGTGCTGGACCTCTGTTATTTTAGCTGTGCCTGTCCCTCCTCCCCCAGGCGTCAATATAGAGGAGCACACCCAGATTCGACAGGAGGAGAAGAGACAGCGCATCAACCGCCGGCACCGGCTGGAAGAGGGCCGAGGTATGACGAGTACACCCAGACACTCCAACATGCTACTGCATTAGGATGCAGGTTATTTTTATCTTCATAGTATTTTACTGTGTAAAGCCAGAGGTGGGTGATATATGAAAGCTTATTTTTGCAACTGATATACATTACTGTTTAAAAGTTTGGGGTCTATATTTGAAAGACATCTCTGGTGCTAACTGAGGGTGCATTTATTTAATCAAAAATGCAAAAAAAAAAAACTACATTTTCTATTTTAATATGTTTGAAAATGTAATTTATTCCTTTGATGCAGCGCTGAATATTCAGCATCATTCCTCCAGTCTTCAGTTTCACACGATCCTTCAGAAATCATTCTGATATGCTGATTTGATGCTGAAGAAACTTTTCAAATTATTATCAATGTTTAAAACAGTTGCACTGCTTAATATGTTTGTGGAAACAATGATCCATTTCTTTTAGGATTCTTTGCTGAATAAAACTATATTTATTTGATATTAAAATATTTGTTTTTGTAACATTATAAATGTCTTTACTGGTATTTTGGATCAATTATTAATGTTAATCAATATTTACTACTTGCCAGCAACAGCTATTTTGTTAAAAATCTCAATTTTTTATTTTATTTTTTAAGTTTTTAGGTATATCACCCAGCTCTCAAAAACAAAATAATTTTTATTTTACACCATAATATGACAGGAGAATTTGATGGACAGGCAACGTGCATCCATTCTCCTGGATTATGAGCACATCATACATCATACATCTAAACTACTTCACATGAGCTTGTTTCCTCTGGGAGTTGGTTTGCTTCTGGATGTTCCCTTCTCATTATATACACCATGTGTTATATACCATACTTTATTTTCCATTTGTGAGATGCTTTGCCCCATGCATGTGAAAGTTTCTCTTTCCCCTCATAGGCCCCCTTGTTTTCCCTGGCCCCCTTTTAATGAACCAGCGTGAGCAGGTGCTAGCCAGACTAAGACCCCTTCAGGCCTTTAAGCTAATGCGGGAGAAACTCAAAGGTACTGCGGTCTTCACTACAGGCTCCACCCGGAGCCCCATAATGCCCCTCTCTCTCCCTTCCTTCAACAAAATCTCCTCTGCTGCCTTCTCCAGCTTTCTCTGGACACAGTAGCGTCTCTGTCTATCTGCATCTCTTCCTCTGTCGTTAGTAAAACGTTATTTTACTACCTCTGTTCTCTTCTAACATAAAAAACAGTTGGCCGTATGTTGAATGTTGTGCTCAGTGTGTTTGTTAAACCGTTAGACCCCGCTGTCTGGTGGAAAATATCACAATTAAACCAAACACGGCTCTTCTTTCTGAACTGTAGCAGGACTCGGGATTTGTCATGCCGCGTCAATTGCAAAAACAAAACAAAAAAGCGTTCGCCAAATGTGCTGTCTGCTTAAAATAGCGAATTGCATCTAAGTCTGACTTTTATCATTTTGAGTCAAGATTTTTTTTTTTTACAAGGGCTTAAAATAAATCCTAGTGCATGGCCAATATAAATAGAGCGTTATGTCTTGTAGTTATTTTAAGAAACATTGAAATACTAGCCATGCTGAATCTCCATCTGAATGTGTCTTAATATTTGGCCTACCACGCTGTAGTGTGAAGCTGTGACCGGCACTGGAGTATTAACCCTGTTATGTTATTGTTATTATCAATATCATATTTTTTAATATTGTGATTATTGTCAATACTGGTATATCGTGACACCTCTAGTTCATGGTGATCCCAACTATCAAACACCTTTGTTCCTGTGGCTCAATTGGTAGAGCATTGCCTTATCAAGCGCAAGGTTGTGGGTTCGATTCCCCGGGAACACATGATAGCTAAAAATTGATAGCCTGAGTGCACTGTAAGTCGCTTTGGATAAAAGTGTCTGCTAAATGAGTAAATTAAACACCACAAAAGACTTTGATCTTCCATCTTCTCCCATTATAGCTATTGAATATCATAATCAATTCAGTAATTGATCACATAATGTCGCCTACAAGAACCAGTTTTGTATTTAAACTTGAAAGCCAATTAAAAAGATTACTTGACAATGAACATTATTAGCTGAATTATCAAAGATTAACCAATATAATGACAGCATATAGGTTTTGGAATGACATAAAACAGAAATTCCACATTTCTACTATTCCTCTCTACCACTAACCATTATTTTTAAGGCATTTTCTTATGCGATTCAACACAAAGTCTGTTCATTTCAGATCGAATTGAACCACATTTACCGCTGCACCAGTGAATACAGATACATGTTGGTCATTTGCAATGTCCCTAAAACCATTATTTCATAACATTCTATCAAATATGATCAAAGATATTTTAAATATGTGGGGCATTTTTGTCACCTTCAGTGGCATTTTTGCTCTGAATCCTGAATTTGTGACCCTGGTCTAAATCGAACAGTATGTTCTGTTCTGTAAAATGCATTATCTGTGTGTATTTCTGCATGCAGGGGACACAGAGCTGCACTTACTTTTACACTGTCGTGGCACATTTACAGATGTACACTATTTTAATCAGTGTGGAGTGAAATGAGTCAACTTTTCCTGTTTCTTCATTGGATCTGTGCCTCCGGTCAATGCCAGATCTCTTTTATTAACCCTTGATAGAGGGAATTTAAAGTTGTATACAATCACAACTTCCCGCTCAGTTAATCTTCTCTCCTTTGCTCTGTTCCACCTCTGTCCACGCATGCCAATATTTCATTTCTTCTCTGTTTTTCTCCTTTCCTCTGAGGCACCAGGTCATTTCTCTTCCCAGGTAGTTAACAGTTCCCGGCTTTACTCGCTGCTTTTAGACATCCATCATGTCTCTTGCTGTCCTTGTCTGCCCTTTACCGTCCGTCCGCCCAGGCTCACACTCTCTTCTGTGTTACAGATGGCAGCAGTGAACGCGGGGACAAAGATGCCAGTAAGATCACTACATATCCTCCGGGGGCCGTACGCTTCGACTGTGAGCTGCGAGCCGTGCAGGTCAGCTGTGGTTTCCACCACTCCGGTGAGTCAAGATCACATCTGACCTTGATGATGTGACAGGAGGCCATCGTTCATGTGCCTCATCATTACTTTGGGTCGATATTTGTTGATATGCCAAGTATGATTTGAAGTCATGTGTCCATTTGTAATGGTAAATCTGTTTTTTTGGCAGTGGTGTTAATGGAGAATGGAGATGTTTACACCTTTGGTTATGGACAGCATGGACAACTCGGACATGGAGATGTTAATTCTAGGTAATGAGGGTTTAAAGGGAATGGAGTTAACACAATTTTTGTGATAACAGTTGTCAATCTCCAAAAATTACAATCATAAAAATAGCCCAGAACTCTACGAATGCAGGAAAATTAATAACAAATAAATGTAATTTTATTTTATTTATATATGGTAATTATTATTTTTTTAAATTATTGTCG
The DNA here is from genome assembly GCF_023724105.1 of Carassius gibelio. Taxonomy (NCBI): domain Eukaryota; kingdom Metazoa; phylum Chordata; class Actinopteri; order Cypriniformes; family Cyprinidae; genus Carassius; species Carassius gibelio. The sequence goes on along the minus strand of NC_068404.1, from coordinate 6,615,897 downwards.
TTATTTATATACATAACTTTAATTATTTAATTGTACTTATTGTATTTATTTTTGTATTTTATCTAATTATTTGTTTTAAATATTTGTGTATTTATTTTAATGTTTTATTATTTTAATAGTTTAATTGTTACAGTTCAATTTAATTAAATTTTATGTATTTATATATTTATGCATTTTACTTTAAATCATAAAATTATTCATTTATTTTAAATATTTTTTTTGCATGTAAATGCATTTTAGTTTTTAATTGTTTTTTTATTTAATTTATTTTAATATTTAATTGTTTTAAGTAATTATATTTATTTTATGTATTTATATATTGTATTATATATATATATATATATATATATATATATATATATATATATATATATATATATATATATACACACACACACATACATACATACATACATACACACACACACACACACACACACATACACACACACACACACATATTAATGTATATGTATTTATTTGTTGGTTTCATATTAATTAAATTTTTTATACAAAATTATTTAATTTATTTTAAATATTTTAGTTGTTTGTTTTTTATTTTGATGATTTCTTTATTTCAATTAAGTTAATTAAAATCTTTAATTTTATAAAATAAAAAAATAAAAACAAACAAACTATAACTACAACAACAACAGAACCCTTAACCTATTCTACTTTGATTTTTATCCAAACACACAGGGGGTCTCCCTCTCTGGTGCAAGCTCTGCCCGGCCCCAGTACTCAGGTGACGGCAGGAAGTAACCACACTGCAGTGCTTCTCACGGACGGACAGGTCTTCACCTTCGGGAGCTTCTCTGTAAGTTAGCTGTTCCACCTCAGACTTGTTCTCTCGTCAGTCAAGTTCAAGATTTTTCCATCCATATGTTGGTTAAGAACCTGAAGATATATCTCATGTCGTCTCAACAGAAAGGGCAGTTAGGACGGCCCATCCTAGACATGCCCTACTGGAACGCCAAGCCCTCTCCGATGCCCAACATTGGCGCCAAGTACGGCCGAAAAGCCACGTGGATCGGGGCCAGCGGTGATCAAACCTTCTTTAGAATCGACGAGGCACTAATCAACTCACACATCCTGGCCACCTCTGAGATCTTCGCCAGCAAACACATCATCGGTACTCTCTCTCGTTGCCTCCATGTTGTGGTTTCAAAAGCCCATGTGTTGTGTCTCCCGTTAAAGCCTTTGACTGTTCCCTCCTGTCCTGGCCTCTCTAGGTTTGGTTCCAACATCGGTATCTGAGCCTCCTCCCTTCAAATGCTTACTGATCAACAAACTGGACGGGAGCTGCCGCACCTTCAATGACTCCGAGCAGGAGGACCTCCAGGGCTTCGGTCTCTGTTTGGACCCTGTCTATGATGTCATCTGGAGGTGAGGCTCATCTGGAGCCAGCAGACTCGTGATAATGCCTTTACGATCATGCAACCTAAAAAAAAAACTGTACACAGTTTCTCAGGGTTTCAGTGCTCGACATCTGTTCTGCAGACAATAAATTATTCTCTAACATTGACTGATGAATGACATGCTGCATGCTTAACTTGTGCCCCAAACTATATCTTCTCACTTAAAGCCGTCTTATCATTTTACCAGATTCCTACCTGCCACACGTGAGATGTGCTGCTATAACGCGGTGATAGCAGACGCCCGTGTGCCCACCGCCTCGGACATCCAGGCCCTCTGCAGCATCCTGAGTCCTGAGCTGGCTCTGCCTTCGGGCTCCCACGCCAGCACCACCCGCTCCCACGGAGCGCTGCACATCCTGGGTACGACAACAGCATCACACTGCCACGCACTACCTCAGCTCTACTGCTGTTTAACGTGCAGGTCACAGCACTCTCTTGTCAAGCTGATTCTCAAAGCCTGTCACATGATGGTAGGACATTCAGAGCTTGCTAGCAGTTTCTCGAGCTAAGCTGTACAGAGAGGAAATGGTGCTGCTTGACTGGCGTTGTCTAAGCAAGATCGACAGTCTTTGAGCTTTGTCTGTCAAATCAAATTTCCCTGGATCTTTTGAGAATAAGAGATCATTTTACTGTGGAAACTTTGTGTAACACAGTGTAACTTTCAAAACTTTTCCAGTTAGAAAAACAGCTCCCTCTCAGTTTTGTAGCTTACTGTGTTTCATATAAGCCACGCCTTTTTACTATTCTGAAATTTGTCTCATCCAGTGACGGTGAAGTAATTCAGTGGAATTAGGATAGATGATATTATTTTAACACTGAACAGAATAACAATTGTAAAGAGTAAATTATGGTTAAATCAGCTAAACCTTTACTATTTCTGACTGTGTGTAGCACCTACTGCTCTGCAGATCCTTAAGGTTGGAATACACTACATGACTTTAGCCCAGATTTTTCTCAAATTAAAGGCACAATACGTAATGTTTATACACAATATGTTTTGGCCACTGGAGGGTGCGTAGTCAAAACAAACAAAGAAACAGGCGTAGCGTAATGATGCCAGTGTGGAATCGTAGGAGTTGTCGTCTTCGTCCCCACAGCCGATGCAATCCGACGGGACTCGGGCCGAAATCATGTTCATGGATGAGCTCATGTATTAAAGATTTATAAACGTAGTAGAATGAAGCAGGGTGAGGCTGAAAGCCGTGGAAGCGAAACGAGGCGGCTGAACGAGCGTGATACACAGCTCCAAAGCAACAGAGCTTTTATTATGCCACTGTCGACTGCTCCTGATCCGTCAGGTCATGCGTTATACTAGTTTTATCATACTAGATACATTTGAAAGTTCTGTAATAATGTATAATGCTACTTTGTGCGGTCGTCAACGGTGTAATAAAACGCATAATATATTAAAGCATCTTTGGTCAGTTGTGTTGCTGTCTATGCAGGGTTGCATAGACTGCATGGAATTTGTGTTTTAAGTACATTATTGTAAGGAGTTTAATTATTATAATGAATAAATAATAACATTGTTTTAAATTATCATAATTTAATTATTAATGGATTATAATAAGTTTTTAATTGTTTTAATTATAAAGAGCAGCAAAAATAATTTATTTTTATCTTGCTTTGTAAAAAGGCTGTTATTAGAGGATCGAGTATTTTAAAAACTATATTATACTTATAAACTTTAGAACAGTTTTATTCTAAGGGTAGTGACGGAAGTGGGAAATTAACAGAATAAACTATATTATGACTTAAATGTTTTGACGCAAAACAAAATTAATGAACATTTATAAGTAGACCAAAGTTTAAAAAAGAAGAATAAGAAGAAAACTGCTTTGGAGTCTTGAGTTGTAGTGTGTGAGTATTTGTGTGCAGGGTGTCTGGACACACTGGCTGCGATGCAGGAGCTGAAGATGTGTGTGGCCAGTGCTGAGGAAGAGACTCAGGCTGTGATGAAGGTCTACTCTAAAGAGGACTACAGCGTGGTCAACCGCTTTGAGAGTGAGTTCATGTATAATCATACAGCTGCTACATCACCAGATACCATATTAGGCACTATACTAAGGCACATTCACAGACAGCAAACTGACACCGTCCAGCAACATGAGTTGTACACACAATGGGTGATTAGATGTTCAAAAGCTACGTGAATCAGTAGGAACATCTATTACGATCAAAAACAAACAGAATCACTTGGCAACCTCCAGCAATAAAAGAAGGCTAAATTTAGTACGGTTTTTAGTCAGATTGCATTTGTTGATTGTTTTTTCTAGGTCACGGAGGGGGCTGGGGTTACTCTGCCCACTCGGTGGAGGCCATCCGCTTCTGCGCCGATGCTGACATCCTGTTAGGAGGATTGGGTCTTTTTGGTGGCCGAGGGGAGTACACTGCAAAGATCAAGGTCAGGTGCTATCTAAGTGTCTCCATAGCCCACTTAATTCTCAGGAGTTTGTGATTGAGAGCTGTGATTGTGTTTGCAGCTGTTTGAGCTGGGGCCAGATGGAGGAGACCATGAGACTGATGGAGACCTGCTGGCCGAGACAGATGTTCTGGCATACGACTGTGCTGCTCGGTAAGGCTATGTAAATCAGTACATCCAAGAATATATCATTTCATTCTAGAGGATAACGGATACATAATTGCTATAATTACTTGTATGCAGTGATGGAGTACTCGAGTCCTGGACTCGGACTCGAGTCCAACTCGAGTCACTATTATTTGGACTCGAGTCCGACTCGAGACTCCATTCTCTGGACTCGTGACTCGACTTGGACTCGCGGACTGATGACTCGTACTTGGACTCGGACTCGAGCATTCATCACGTTGTTTTTGACTAAAAATGATATAAAAATGTTTCGTGCCCAAGAGCGGCCGCTCACAGACATTGCTACCTCTCGTTCTCTTTGCTTGAAAACACACTCACTGACGTAACTCACTTTACTTTCACTTTACTTTTTTTCCAAAGCGCTCGGGCACTTGCGGGAAAGGATGAAGCTGATTGGTTAGTTCTTGTCACATGACCCATGGTGCGCTTGCGGCATTCTGAAAAATTGAGATGTTTTTAACTCGGTGCGGACGCGCCTGGATGCTGCCGTTATGAGCGCGCATACACTTCCATTATGAGCGTGCATACCGCGCGCCTACAGTACATTGGAAATAACGAACTTGAGCGTGCAAAAGACGCGATATTTGAATGACCCTTATAGTTACACGTTGCTTTCTGACCAACCGTGTGCTGTCACGCACACATTCACTTGAACACATACAAACGCACTCACGCTAAATCACTCGATCACTCACACACAAACGCTCTCTCTCTCTCTCTCTCTCTCTCTCTCACACACACACAAACACTCACACACTCTCTCTCTCTATCACACACACACACACACACACACAGACCCTCACACTCATTGTAATATGCACGTTTCTTTTTTTTGCCGAGTGTATTTCTGTAATACAGTGTTGAAGGATTGGTTCACAAAAAAAAAAAAAAAAAGAAAATTTCCTAATCATTTACTACTCCCAATGCCATCCAGGATATCCATGGCATTTTTTCTCAAATTATGTATTTTAAAGAAAACATTTCAGGATGTTTTCTTCATATAATGGACTTCAATTCCAACCAACTCCGTTGCTATTATTTACTCAAAAAAAACAAACATAAAAAAAAAATTCCAGTAGGGCTACGGGACTCGAGACTCGACTCGGACTCGAACTCTGGTAATGGTGACTCGACTTGGACTCGGACTCGAACACTGAGACTCGAGACTCGACTTGGACTCGACAGTTGGTGACTCGACTACAACACTGCTTGTATGTACATAAGCCAACAGAGCCAATCTTAAAATTAGAAACATTTTTATTTTTGTGGTGTTTATATACTATTATAGTATTTTTATATATTCTGTAATACATCAATATAACGGCATATTCATATTTTGAGTCAGGTTCATTTTTATATTTTCATTGTATTTTTTTTTATGGTTTAGTAATTTTAGAATGTGCTTTTGTCTTATTAGTTTTTGATAATTAAAAAAAAAAAAAAAAAAAAAAAAAACAATTTGGCTTTAAAATATTAATTTTTCTTTAGTATTTCAACTAATGCATTTCATTCCAGTTAGTTTCCAGGGCATCCTTGCTCATTTCAATTTTTTTTTTTTTTTTTTTTTTATATAGTTATATATTTTGTAGAGATATAGATTTGATTAGTTTTAAATGATAGATATTCTGTTCAAAATGAAGGCAAATTGTATGGTAAGACTTTTTAAAATTATTATTATTAAAAAGTTATTGTACTTTTTTTGTCAGAACTGCTTTATACAAACTCGCATTTCTGAATTTTTTATAAACTTAAAATTCTTGAGAAAGGAAGTTCGTAAAAAGCAGTTCTGAGTAAAAAAGTCAGAATTGTGAGAGAAAAAGTTGCAATTCTAAGATCATATCACCCCACCCCCTCAAAATTGGACTTTAAATCCCAATATCGAGTTTTTATATCACGCAATTCTTAATTTATAACTCCCAATTGCAAAAAAAAAAGTCAGAGTTGCTAGATATAGTCACAATTGCAAGATAAAAACTCGAAATTCAGACTTTTTTCTCGCAATTGCTAGTTATAAAGTCAGAATTGTGAGACATAAACTCGCAACTCTGAGAACATATGAACCCCCCCCCCCCACCACAAAAGAAATTGGTCTTTAACTCGCAATTGCAAGTTTTTATATCACGCAATTCTGACTTAACTCCAAATTTCGAGAAAAAAAGTCTGAATTGCAAGATATAAACTAGCAATTAATTTTTTTTTTTTATTATTTCAGAATTGCTCGTTTTTGACTTTTGACTTTATAACTCGCTATTGCAAGTATATATCTCACAATTCAGTTTAAAAAAGGTCGGAATTGTGAGCTTAAAAGTTGGAATAACCTTTTTATTTTTTATTCAGTGGCAGAAAGGGGCTTCCATGCATTTGAGCTGCATCTGTTGTAACTGAACATGAAGTGAACTAACTTCTTAGATCTGTTAAAAATAAACACCAGCTGATTAAAGACATTGAGTGCAACTGCCTGGTAAAGACTGATGTTATTTTGATGTTTTGTTTGGTGTGTGCAGGGAGAAGTATGCCATGATGTTCGATGAGCCTGTGCTGCTGCAGCTGGGCTGGTGGTATGTGGCGTGGGCTCGTGTGTCTGGACCCAGCAGTGACTGCGGCTCTCACGGCCAGGCCACCATCACCACTGATGACGGGTACAGACACACGCATTACTGTGACTGTGTGATCAGTACAGCATTATAATTCTGTCAAGACGATCGTTATAACCATGAACTCTCTGCTGCAGTGTGGTCTTTCAGTTCAAGAGCTCAAAGAAATCAAACAACGGTACTGATGTGAATGCTGGACAGATTCCTCAGCTGCTTTACAGGTACATGAGAAATTTCAACGCTGTACTCGAAACATAGCTACATCAGGAGTGTTCTTTCTGTCACGTGCACGTTTTGTGTTTTGGTTTTCCAGGTTGCCCTCTAATGATGGTAACGCATCCAAAGGAAAGCAGCAGACCAGTGAGCCTGTGCACATCCTCAAGCGTTCTTTCGCCAGGACCGTGTCTGTGGTATGTGTACAAAAACACAATGAGTGCTCATGGGCCTATAATGTGAAGCTTAATGTTTTTTCAGTTTTTCCAGTTTGTTCATAAATTAAACACCACTGTGTTTGAATGGAGATGCGCAGCGGCTCAGCTGTTACTTTGACTTAAACTATTTTTGTTGACGAAAAGAGCCAAATAAGGCAATAGACAATCTTGTCAGACAATATAAATCAATTAACATTAACTTGTTTATTAAACTGTTGTATTAAATCGGTTTCACGTTTGCAAACTCCCTTAATAATCATAATCAAGCTGTCACTCATCTTAGTTCATTGCAATCTCACAAAACTCCATTATAATCAATGAAGCTCCTTACACTGCACAATATATCTGTAAATCTGGAATTCATTTTTTTTAACTAGCAGTGAAGCAGTTTTGTATAACGTATTGAATTTAATATAATATAAAATGATTTTGCCAAATGAACCAACATAATGAAGTAATTATTATATACTGTATATAATATATCAGTCAACTTAATCTCTACATTTTGACCTTTTTTTTTCATGGCAGTGTTGTTAAATGGAAAAACCAAAAGAAAACATTACAAATATATGAGAGTCAAAATTTCATGAATTTTTTGGAGTGTTAAAAGCATTACTTGTTACACGATAGTTGCAGCATAGAATCCATATTTGTTTGAAATTTGTTTCAATATTTTTCAAAAAGTTTTGAAACATAAATATACACATAAATAGACAATTATGCATAATATATAGACATAGATATACTTACAATTTGGCACACATTTTAAATGTGATGATATAGATATTATATTAGACTCTTAGATATATTAGATCTTCTTTTCATCTCAAGTAACCTTGTTTGTCATTGACCCATAAACGTACTCATGCTGATATTTTGACCTGCTGTTTCCAGAAATGGATATATTAGCAACACTAGTTAAAATTGTCATATAATATCCTTGTGCCCTGTAAAAAAAAAAAAAAAAAAAAAAAAAAAAAAAGACAAATAAATAACAAACAACAGATTTGGCACCAGTTCTATTTGAAAGGGTTTGTACTTGAGTGTGTTTTATTGCTTGTTTGAAATCCCTTGACTGTTGGTGCTTTTTTTTCCATGCGGCCTATCCGCTTTGTGCAGTCAAACGAACAAGTTAAAGTTAATAATAGTTCAGATCCTTGGTTCATTTCCCAGCTGTGTGTGTTTGTTGGTGTCCCAGGACTGTTTCGAGTCTCTGCTGAGTGTCCTGCACTGGAGCTGGACCACGCTGGTGTTGGGGGTGGAGGAGCTGAGGGGCCTCAAAGGCTTCCAGTTCACAGCCACCCTTCTGGACCTGGAGCGCCTGCGCTTTGTTGGCACCTGCTGCCTGCGACTGTTGCGCGTCTACATCTGCGAGATCTTCCCCATTTCTGGTATTACACACCATTTCTGCTCACATTTTAAGGACGTTAAGGTGGTGCCCCATTAGCTGTTTGGAAACAGCATGATTTTTGTAGTGTACATCTCATTATTAAAGCTGAAATCGTGCGCTTAAGACAGGCCCCTTTCATTCATTCTGTTACCCCAGTGACTGTATAAGTGAAGCTTTTGGCTAAAACCCAGCTAATGGGACGCTCACCTAAGTAATATAGATTTTGAGCACCGCTGTCACTCTCTTGACACTGTAGTACAAGACCTTGTCACCCGGACTTATATAGTTATACACTGAATCTGTGCTGTCACTTCATGCTGAGTCAGACTGTCGATGTCACAAGTGGAGTTCCCTGGAGTGACAGATGAAGTCTATATTGATTGTCAGGGTCTCATGTCACGCTAGGTTTTTAAGTTCATGTAATTAAGAAGACGACAGCTTTGGGCAAGTGTTAAAGATGTTCAGTTTTGAGACTGTTCCGTAAAGACTAGTGTTAAAGGGTTAGTTCACCCAAAAATGAAAATTCTGTCATGGATTACTCACGTCATTCTAAACCTGTGAGACCTTTGTTCATCGTCATATCACAAATTAAGATATTTTTTATTAAATCAGAGAGCTCTCCTACCCTCCGTAGTCAGCAACGCAACTGAAATGTTCCCAGGTCCAGAAACCTAGTAAGGACATCAGTGAAACAGTCCATGTGACATCAGTGGCTCAACATAAAATAATACTTTTTGTGAGCAAAGAAAACAAAAATAACGACTTTATTCACAAATTTGGAGAGTATCCCTGTTCCCTTGACATTTGCATTAAAAGAACATGCTGAAGGATTGTACTCCTTTACTTTGTCTAAAAAGATTTCAAAATAGCTTGCACAAGGATTTCTGTTGTCACACTGTCTGGTCCACATTGCGTCTTATAATGCCTGTTTGTGTCTCCTATCTAGCCAGTACCAAAGCGGTAGTGGAGGAGTCCAGCAAGCTGGCGGAGTGTGTAGGAAAGACACGCAGCCTCCTGAAGAAGATCCTGTCAGAGGGCATGGACAACTGCCTGACCAAGCTGGACAACGACCCGCAGGGGTATCTAAGTCAACCCCTCACACTGCTGGAGGCCGTCCTGCAAGAGTGCCACAACACCTTCACTGCCTGCTTCCACTCATTCTACCCCACGCCGGCCCTGCAGTGGGCCTGCCTCTGTGACCTGCTCAACTGCCTGGACCAGGTAATCACCATCACCAACACTTCGGCTTCAAGTTGTTCTTAAATCAGCTGATGACTGATGTGGCCTCATTTCTAATCTGTAAGTCATAAATGGATGAATCTAAATAATAAACCTCAGAATTTCACCCAGAAAAAGTCCAATATTTTTCACAAATAATTTACAAGCTAAAATGTATAAAAATTATTCTAATGCAAAACCAAATAATGATTTATTGTTTTAAAATGTTGAAAGTGGTTGTTTGTTAATATACTGCTTTTAATTTTTGCTCTATAATACAATGCTTTATTTTCATTTTATTATACTGTTTGAAATCAAGTGATTGAGAATAATGTGAAATACATAACTTAATTAAAATGTTCTCTATTTGTAGGGAAATGTGCATACTTGTAATAAAAATATTTAAAAAACGTACAATACAATGTATTTTTTAAATATATTTAGTATACATGTAGCGTAAGCTATACCTGTCATTTTTCTATATAAATTGACTATAATGCTATTTTGTAAATGTGTGTTTGTAAAATTTTACTTCTACATATTATTTTTGTAATTATTATTAAATTGTAATTATGATTCATATTTTCATGTATATTTTATTTTGTCTGAAAGTTAATTATGAATATGTAATATGTAAATATGTAAATTTTTTGTGATATTCACCTACAGAGCCTCTTTAACAGATTTTTTTTTTCAGCTGAACCACTTTTATTTCCCAGCTCACACTGCTGGTTTAAAGCTGATGAATTTTAGCTCTAAAATATCTCCAATGGGACACTAAATCAAAGAGATTCTCTTATTTAATAAATAAATTAATTAATTTTCCATATATTTCCACATTTCTGACCAAATAAATTATCACTTTGCTGGTATCAGACATAGTCCAGATAGATGCAGCAGAGGCTCTACTGATCACAACGATGACCTTTATGTTGACCTTCAGGACATTCAAGAAGCCAACTTCCGCACGTCGAGCAGCCGTCTGCTGGCCGCGGTGATGTCAGCACTTTGTAACACATCGGTCAAGCTGACCTCCGTCTTGCCCATCGCGTATGATGGGGAGGTGTTGCTGCGCTCCCTCGTCAAGCAGGTCAGCATTGAGAACGACTCTGCCCTCGCTCACCGCTTCCCCCTGCTGGTGGCACACATGGAGAAGCTCAGCCACGTGAGTACTAACGTCCTTTCATCTTTCACATTTTGGTCATGTTTATCTGCCTAAGCAGTTACAAAGTTCTCTTTATCATATTAGACTGAAGAGAATCTCATGGGCATGACGACTTTCCGGGAGGTTCTGGAGAAGATGCTTGTCATTGTGGTGCTTCCTGTAAGGAAGAGTCTGAGGAAGGAGGTTGAGCTCTTTTCTCCTCATCTGGTGTCCAACACCTGCGGCCTGCTGGCCAGTATCGTCAGTGAGCTCACCGCCTCTGCTCTCGGCTCTGAGGTTAGGAGGACAAATCCCTCGCTTACCTCTCATTCCTTTCTTTCACACACACACACACACACTCTTCCTCATCTCTTTGTCCTTCATGGGCAGAATCCCACGCAAAAACTGTAACCAGAGAGCAGTTTTTGAATTATTCTGAACATCCTTGTCCCATGTCCTTTATTTAAAAGGTTTATATTAAAATAAAGTTTTTAAAATTATATAAACATAAAGACAGATCTATGTAAGTATATTTAAAATCTCTCGCTCGCTCTCTCTCTCTATATATATATAGAGAGAGAGAGAACTGGTACATTTTTATATAAAATACAATTTATATAATTTGAATTCTGACTTGTGTACATTGTCATATTTTATTCCTATATTATTCATATGGTAATTTTTTTATTGTATGTGCAGAGAGTTGGAAATCCTGCATGTCATATAATGTACGCTTGTGTGTGTGAGAGAAAGAGAGATAAAAAGTGATTAATATATTATGATATATTATTAGAATATAACAAAAATATAATATTGAAAAAAATAAGAAATATTTATATATTTTTAATAATATAGTAAGGTATAATTAATGATTTAAATGGAAATTGAAATAATATTGCCAATGTGTAACATGTATATTGAAAATAGCAGAGGACCTAGGACAGATCCTAGTGGCACTCCATACTTTACTGGTGATAATTGAGATAACTCCCCGTTTAAATAAGCAAAGTGTTAGTCATCGGACAGGTAGGATCTAAACTATCTTAAAGCCTGCTCTTGAATACCTGTTTATGATACTATTGTTGTAGAAATACTGATATTTAATTTTATTTTATCATTTGTTTTGATTTGATGAGTACCTTTTTTATTAATTTTTTTGTAATCTGATCAACAAGACTGTACTACTCCAACTTCGTTAAACATTTACCCTGTTTAAATCCTTTGAATTACTTTTTTTTCTAAAATGTAAAAAAAAAAAAAAAAAAAATCTAAAATCAGTATACAAATGTAAATCATGCAGATTCCATGTCAGCCTGCTCATGCGGGATTCATGAAGCTTAGTCATGCGCACAGGTGTCTTCCACCGGACCACAACAGTCTGCTGCAGTCCATCTCTCTTCCAGCGCCTTCAGAAAAGGCCATTGGCTCGCTGCCATAGCAACTGGCCCGTCATGCTCTATTTGAGTATGTTATGAAGAGCGTTACAGCTGCTTTATTTCTCTTTAACACTGTCCATTTCCAAATGTGAAATACAAATCACTAATAGAGTTGCACAAATGGCATCCAATTTCTGCTGTTTGCTGTAGCTCATAAAAATAATGGTTGTAAGTGGCAGTTTTTATGGAGGCCCCTGTTTAAAACAAAAATATCCTCCCTCAGTTATCTGTCCTGCTGCCACCTGCTGGGAAAAGAAGTGACACTTCATCTTAAAGGGACAGTTCACCCCAAAATTACACAACTGAACCTTCAGTGTAATGCAATGTAAATTCTTGTCAACACTTTTGAGACTTCTTTATTGTTGTGCAGGTGGACGGGCTGAACTCCCTGCACTCTGTGAAGTCCACCCCAAACCGCTTCACCAAGACCAGCCAGGGACGCAGCTGGAACACAGGGAACGGCTCCCCCGATGCCATCTGCTTCACGGTGGACAAGCCAGGGGTGGTGCTGGTGGGTTTCTGTGTGTATGGAGGAGGAGGCATCCATGAGTACGAGCTGGAGGTGCTCGCTGATGATGTAAGTCTATTTTGTTTTCATGACCTGATGTTACATGGATGCTAGACTTTTGTACAATGTTTGTACAAAAATGAATGTTGTGTCATTATTTACTCATTCTCATATGATTCCATACCTGCATGATGTTAATTTTAAGGTGGAACATAAAATGAGGATTATTCCTCACACAGCTCTTTTCTATACAACAACAGTTTATTGTGAACATGTCTGTCAAGATTCAGAAAGTCCTAGAAAAGTGGCATATGGGAAATGTTCTGTACAGAGAGAAATAAAAACTGAAACCAAAAGATACAGCTTTTCCGTACAGACACACAGACCAGTCATTTCTAATTCACCATCAATTGTCTTCTTGCACTGACCAATGTCTTTCAACAAATAAAGACTTTTAGAAGTAAAAATATAGCTGATCCGCAGCGTTATTCTACTTGACCACATTAAAGAATGCAAACGTTAGGATTAAAAGTGATTGAAACAAGGAAAATCTACTTTAATAAATGTTTAAATGCCATACAATAAGTGGAAATCCCCTGCAATAAAGATAGATGGTGAGAAATTGAGAAGCGAAAGAAAAGGGTTAATCTTTAGTCTGGTACTGTAGCTCAACTAATATTGTTAAAATCAAGGAAAAAAGGGTGAGCAGCTCAACAAACCGAATATAAAGATGAACTTAATCCAAATTTCTGGGCCCACGTACCTCTCAGTTTAACAAAAATGTATTATTTTATTGTTTTTATATTAATAATGTGACATTTGATTGTTTCCTATTGTAAACCTGGCTTTGTTACAATATCCATGTAAAACAGCAAACTTCACATGGGTACTAATATGTTTGATATACCACCATAATGGGGAAGCTGTCAGACTGACTGGCACTGCCCTGTTGTACAAAAAATAATTTCAATTGAGTTGTGTAACTGTTTGGTTGAATGCATTTTTGTTTGATGATGAATAGGCTGCGATGTCATGTTAGCAGTGCTTGAACTGATATGATGTCTATGCATGCAAAAAAAGTGACTTATATTCTGCAAAATATGGTACTTGGGGCCAAATCTGAGACAAACTCGTTTTTGGGTGAACTGTTCCTGTAAGTTAGAGTGTTTGTGAATGAGTTGTCCCAATGTCTTACCCTGTTGTTTTTCTCTGTGTTCCTGTTCTGTCCATCTGTCCCGTTTCATCAGGCTCAGACGGAGCACCCTGGAGATTCCGCCCACTCCCACAGATGGACGTCTCTAGAACTGGTCAAAGGCACTTACAGCACTGACGACTCCCCCAGTGACATCGCTGAGATCCGTCTGGACAAAGCTGTTCCTCTGAAGGTGCTGTGAATTTTACACATGAATCACGCGGAGCATAAACTTCACTTCAACACAAACTGACTCCTACCCTGTTGCTCTTGCAGGAGAATGTGAAATATGCAGTCCGCCTGCGCAACTATGGCAGCCGCACAGCCAATGGGGACGGAGGCATAACCACCGTACAGTGCTCTGATGGAGTTTCCTTCACATTCAGCACCTGCAGCCTGAGCAGCAACGGTACCAACCAGACCAGAGGACAGGTCCCCCAGATTCTCTATTACAGGTCTGTCCGTTTATCCTTTCACTGTCTAAAAAAAATCAAAACTATTATAAAATGTTACATCTTGTTGATCCGGGTTGTTTGCTACAGGAGTGAATATGATGGTGACCTGCAATCACAGCTGTTAAGCAAAGCTAATGAAGAAGACAAGAACTGCAGTCGTGCTCTTTCTGTAGTCAGTGTGGTGGTGCGGGCGGCCAAAGACCTCCTCCACAGGGCCTTTGCTGTGGACGGTGAGGATCACTTCTGTAGGCTTCCTACTAACTTTCCCATCTGCTATTGGTTGCCAAAAATCATAGTCCCAAACCGTACGCACACCATTTGTTGAGCTAATGCTAATGTTCAGCTTTGTTGAAAATAAGGGGTTTCTTTCAAAAAATGTAAAAACCTTACCTACTGCTAACATTTGAGATTATTATTATTACTGTTTAATGTTATTTGTTGGATATACATTGATATTACTGATGTCTCTACAGTTGAAGACATTCCAGAACTCCTGAGTTCCTCCAGTCTTTTCTCAATGCTGCTTCCACTTATTTTGGCTTACATTGGTCCTGTGGCTGCCTCTGTCCCTAAGGTATGGGAGTTTTTCTTCATGTAATTAGCAAACTTGGCTCTTGATGTGATAATGATCAGTCTCCTCTGCCAAGTCAAACATTGTTAGTTCCCTTTTTCTCCTGATATCTTTCTCAGCACCTAACTGTTTTAAAATTGTAATTACTGTCTTCTGTTAGGCTGCGGTGGAAGTGTTTGGTTTGGTCCAGGAGCTTCTTCCAGCTGTTTCTGCCTTGAACCAGAAATATGCCCCTCCTGCTTTCAATCCCAACCAGTCCACAGACAGCACCACTGGGAACCAGCCAGAGCAGGGCCTGTCAGCTTGCACCACCTCAAATCATTATGCTGTCATAGAGAGTGATCACCCCTACAAGCAGGCTGCTGTCACCCAGTACAAGGTACATTAGTTCTCATTTCTTGACATTCAACAGAATATGGGCAAATCTGGCTATTTATGATCTAGCAACCTGTTTACACCACCCTGCCAACTAACTAGAATAACTTAGCAAAGCTCTAGCAACCACTCATGACACTTTAGAAACTGCTTACAGGACATGACGTTACCATTGTCTGACTGTTCTTGATAACCATACAAAAGTAGTCAGACTTTAAAAACCACAGATGCTGACCAATCAGTCATTACATGTAAATGCAGGTCGAAAAGTTTTAGATTCAGTTATAAATAAGACACAAAGGTGGCATAAACTGCAATTTAAACAGTAGGGAAAGGTTTCACGCGCTTATACTGATTAATGGTTTTCATGCACATTTTTCTAATAATTTTAATAAACTCCTCAGCAACTCCTGAAACAGTCGCCCAGAAAGCCCAATTAACTGCCCAGCAACACCCTAAACATTCACCCAGGACGCCCAATCAACTCCCCAACAACATCCTAAATAATCACCCTGAACATCCTAAACAATCACCCAGAACACTCAGTCAACTCCCCAGCAACACCCTAACCTGTTAAATGTCACCCCGTCCCGTATACGGGACACCTACGTTGACTATACTATATTACAATAAAAATGTAATCTAATCTTGACAAACTATATATTGTTGGAAAGGTGTAAGACTCCCAAATATATATTATACCAATATTTTTTGTTAAAAATTATGTAGGAAAAGTAATAGATCAATTTATGAAAAGAGTGCACCCTCAGAAATCTACATTACAAAAGGAGCTTTGACCTTTGTTTAAAAAATAGACTTCCTCGTTGCCTTTTTCTCTATCACATTTTAGAAATCATCAGAAGTTATATATCACTTGAAAACATAAAATATCAAAATTCATCCTTTAAAACCCATTTTAAAATCAGACATTGCATTACCATGTAAATGACACATCAAAATCATGTTACAAAATTTTTTCAGTCATGAATTATAAAAATTTAGGTTTGTATCATGCACATTCATGTCTATCTTCAAAAACGTGAGTGACAGTTAACAGGCTAAACAATCACCCAGAGCACCCATTCAGCTCTCCAGCTACATCCTATACAATCGCCTAGAACAGACAATCGACTCCCAAAAAAATATCCTAATCAATTCCTACCAGGATCCCATTCAATCGCCCAGAACACCCAGTCAACTCAGCAACATCCTAATTCAATCGCTGAGAACACCCAATCAACTCCCCAGCAAAATTGTATTCCGTCCCCATCCAACATTTTGTTTAATCGCCTAGAACAACCAATCAACTCCCCAGCCACATCCTATAAAATCGCCTAGAACAGACAATCGACTCCCCAGCAACATCCTATTCGAT
Source organism: Carassius gibelio (assembly GCF_023724105.1). NCBI lineage: Eukaryota > Metazoa > Chordata > Actinopteri > Cypriniformes > Cyprinidae > Carassius > Carassius gibelio. The sequence goes on along the minus strand of NC_068404.1, from coordinate 6,599,182 downwards.
CGCCCAGAACACCCAATCGACTCCCCAGCAACACTCTATTCAGTTGCCCAAAAACACCCAATCAGTCCCCCAGCAACATCCTATACAACTCCCAAGCAACATCCTATTCAGTTCCTACCAGGATCCTAATCAATTGCCCAGAACACCCAATCAACTCCCCAGCAACATCCTATACAATCGCCAGAACACCAAAATAACTCCCCAGAAAAAAATCATATTCATTCCCCACCAACATCTTATTTAATTCACCCAGAACAACCTATCAACTCCCTATCTGCACCCTATACAACCAACCAGATCATTCAGTCAAGATTCAAGATTCAAGATTTTTATTCGTCACATACAAAATTATATATAGCATATATAACCAGCAGTGAAATGTGAGTCAGGTCCGCTCCATGGACAGTGCAATTATTAAAGAAAACAACACAGATTAAAATATACATAAATAAAGCTATGTAAGAATGAAATAAAAGTAAACAATAAAAATATAAGAATAAAATATAAAAAATGTATATTGTAGAATTAAATATAGAACGCAAAATAATGTGCATGAATGTAAACTGTAGTCTTAAATATTAAGATGTACAGGGATGTACAAGAATGTACAGTCAACTTGTTGCAAGTTGAGATGCAGTATGACCAGTGTACCTCAACGAGAGTGGTTTAATCACATCCCCCTGTGCTGATTTCCAGGTTTCCTTCCCAGACTGCGTTCGCTGGGTGACCATTGAGTTTGATCCTCAGTGTGGCACAGCACAGCCAGAAGATGTCCTCCGTCTCCTGATCCCCAGCCGATCGATGCACTTCTCTGGGCTCGGCTCCAAATCTCTGGCTCACGAGACCATCAACAGCTGGACCGAGCTCAAAAAGTTCTCTGGCTCCACTGGCTGGCCCACCTCTGTCTTGGTGCTGCCAGGTAAGAGCGATGTCGCAGACAGCCAAATGAAGAGCTTCATAAATGTTAACGTATTCTTCATGCTGATTAACATGCTGTTTACGTGTCAGTATTTGTTGATGTTCAGTTATTAATAAGAACCCATTTATTGAGATTGTTTACTTAAAGGGATAGTTCACCCAAAAATGAAAATCATGTAATAAATGACTGACCCTCATGTCGTTCCAAACTCGTAAGACCTCAGTCCATCTTTGGAACACAGTTTAAGATATTTTAGATTTAGTCAGAGAACTCTCAGTCCCTCCATTGAATGTGTGTATATAGTATACTGTCCATGTCCAGAAAGGTACTTTTTTTTTTTTAAACATCGAAAATACATTTTGGTCCAAAAATAGCAAAAACTATGACTTTATTAAGCATTGTCTTCTCTTCCGTGTCTGTTGTGAGTGAGTTCAAAACACTGCAGTTTTGTGATGTGGTTCACGAACGAATCACTCGATGTAACCGGATCTTTTTGAACCAGTTCATCAAATCGAACTGAATCGTTTTAAACAGCTTGCGTCTCCAATAAGCATTAATTCACAAATTACTTAAAGGGGGGGTGAAATGCTATTTCATGCATACTGAGTTTTTTACACTGTTAAAGAGTTGGATTCCCATGCTAAACATGGACAAAGTTTCAAAAATTAAGTTGTACGTTTGAAGGAGTATTTCTGTTCCAAAAATACTCCTTCCGGTTTGTCACAAGTTTCGGAAAGTTTTTTACGAGTATGGCTCTGTGTGACGTTAGATGGAGCGGAATTTCCTTATATGGGTCTTAAGGGCACTTCTGCCGGAAGAGTGCACGCTCCCGTAGAGCAGAGCACTGAGAGCACAGACATTCACTGATCAGAGCGAGAGCGTCACGAAATGTTTTTGGTTGCGAGGGCAAGCAACCCTGCACAGATTACCAAAAAAAAAACAGCATTAAGGGACCAGTGGATGGAGTTTATTTTTACAGAGCATCAACGGAGTTGTGCAAGTGTTTGTGTTTGTTCCCTGCATTTCGAAGATGCTTGTTTTACAAACAAGGCCCAGTTTGACGCCGGATTTGCACATCGTTTATTTCTTAAGGATGATGCAATCCAAACGAAAAAGGGTCACGATCGTGTGTTGGAACCGCAGGCGGTGAGTAAAACTGCTTCAAATATCTCTGTGTTGTTAACTTAGGTATCGGCGCGTAAGCACATCAAGTAAACCTTGTACACCTTTAAAAAAAAAAAAAAGACGACATAAAGTGGAACTTAGTCATTTTCCAAAACCGCTAAGCAAATATATACAGTTTCAATACATACCACATAGAGACGTCCTGCTGTAGTCGTTGCTGCTGCTGCTCTCGTTCAGTTTCAGCCTCTGGATCTGATTCTGGATCATAAATATACGCTGAATCTGACTGTTAGCCATGGTTTGTTTTGGATGATGGTTTTTTCCTCACAGTAATGCCTTGTTTTTTTCCTCACGGTAATGACACAACTTCCAAACGCTCTCAACGCAAAAGCCTACTGGCGCTCGTGATTCTTTAGCTCCGCCCACACGTCACGCCTCCAGACGCTTGTGTTTTTCCGAAAAAAATCGGCACAGACTATTTTTCTCTTATAAATATAATAAAACTAAAGACTTTTTGGAGATATGAAGGATGCAGTACTACTCTATAGGTACTCGAGATTAAGAGGATATTGAGTGAAAATGAGCATTTCCTCCCAACCCCCCCCCCCCCCCCCCTTTAAGCTTTTAGCTTTTTTTAATGTGGCTGACACTCCCTCTGAGTTCAAACAAACCAATATCCCGGAGTAATTCATGTACTCCAACAGTACACTGACTGAACTGCTGTGAAGAGAGAACTGAAGATGAACCGAGCCAGATAACGAACGAATGACTGACTCTTTCACAAGTGAAGAACCGGTTGCATTGGTTTTCAGATCACCAGTAGTTCTTTGGGACAGTTCGATTCAATAAACCGGTTGAAGAAAATGGTTGATCGGTTCTTTTGTGCTTGACATAATGGCGTAATTGGCGATGATTGCCCTTGATTCAAGCCTTCGGTTTACCCGCGCTTATAACATTATCTCAGAATCAATCAGCAAAAGAATCAGTTCAGTTCAGATCTGCTGTGTGTCAGTCTGCTTCACACTGAATCACACATGCACATTATCATCAGCTCCTCGGTTCCCAAATTGGACGCGTCTGACAGAAACGGTTCTTGACTCGAGAACAAGTCAATCTTTTGTTCATTATCTGGCTCGGCTCGGTGTTCATCTTCAGTTCTCTCTTAACAGCAGTTCAGTCAGTGTACTGTTTGAGTAAATGAATTACTCCGGGATATTGGTTTGTTTGAACTCAGTGGGAGTGTCAGCCACATTAAAAAAAGTTAACAGCTTAAGTCATTTCTAGATTAATGCGTATTGGAGACGAGAACCGTTTCAAATGAATCAGTTCAATTTGGTGAACTGGTTCAAGAAGATCCGGTTACTTTGAGTGAATCGTTCACAAGCCGTACATCACTAAAATGTATTTTCAATGCTTCAAAAAATTCTAACTGACCCTCTGATGTCACATGGACTACTTTGATGATGTTTTTCTTACCTTTCTGGACATGGACAGTATACAGTATACACAGCTTCAATGGAGGGACTGAGAGCTCTCGGACTAAATCTAAAATATCTTAAACTGTGTTCTGAAGATGAAATGAGGTCTTACGGGTTTGGAATGACATGAGGGTGAGTTATTAATGGCATAATTATCATATTTCGGTGAACTAACCCTTTAACATCACTTCTAGGCCCTTTTGCGGAAGTCTTTACATTTGTCAGCACATAAAGCTTTATTTTGTCTGCAGAGGTTTTATAAAGATCATATCCAGATCCCAATCAGGAAGATTTTGGGATTGTTTTTATAATGTTATTTCTGTGAGGACTGCGTTTATATGCACAGATGATACCTTATCAGTTATATTTGTGTATTGCTGAGATACAATATTTCTTTTACTGAAAATTTTGAATCGGTTTTTATTTTTGTATTTTCCATTTTTATTTTAATAATAGTTGAGGTTTTAGTAATTATTTTTGTCTCTCTTAGTTTTTCATTAGTTTTTTTCTGTTATTTTAGTATATTAAGTTATATATAATTTTATTTTTTTACTTTTATTAACTGTAATAACACTGACAGTAATAAAAAACTAACAGACGTGCCCGATAACTGATTCCCTTTCTCTAATATCAGGTAACGAAGCCCACTTCTCCTTGGAAACTGCATCAGATTATGTGAAAGATGAGAAAGCCTGTTTCTATGGATTCAAATGTGTAGCTGTTGGTTATGAGTTTAATCCTGGTCTTGATGAGGTATGAAGTTCAGTATGAATGTCTTAAACCTGAGCCCAGTGCATGAAATGAAGTATTAACATTTGAGGAGCCCATTTACCCTTCTTTTTACCCTATGTGTTCCTGTATTGGTAAATTACATAATTTGCAGGTCAACATTTACAGAAATGTGAAGAAAAGAAACATAAGCAGTGCTGTTGTTCACACAACAAGTGTGTATTGAAATGTAGGTGGAAATGTCCACGTTTTCAGCTTGGACATCTAAAAGTTATTTACCACTACTAGCATCTGAATTACAGATGGTTTTTGACCAGAGAAAGGAATAGTGATCCATGCCGTCCATATGTATTTGATGCACCTGTCATGTAGCTGTAAATCAGAATGTAATGTAAATGTGGCTGTGGTTTTAGGGAATTATTCAGCTGGAGAAGGAATTGTCCTATCTGGGAAGCGTGTGTGCAGCTGCACTCATGAAAAAGGATCTTGCCCTACCCATAGGTAAGAATGACTGCTGCTTGCCAGTGCTGGAGAAGATAAGTAAATTCTGTTCCCTTAAATTCTCTATTCATCAAAAAATCTCAGTTTCCACTGTTGAACTGTTTTCAACACTGATAATACTTTAGGAATGTTTGTTGTGCAGCAAATCAGCATATTAGACTGATTTCAGTAGGATTGTGTGACACTAAAGAAGTAGTGATGCTGAAAATTCAGCTTTGCCATAACAGAATTTGTTTTTATTTTAAAATATATTATAATGGAAAACAGTTCTATTACATATTTCACAGTATTACTGTATTATTACTGCGTTTCTGTATGTACACTGTATTTTTATCAAATATATGAAGCCTTGATTAAGAAACATTCTTTTAAGAACATAAAAAAATCATATTGACCTCAAATATATGAACGGTAGTGTATTTATTTACATGTTTACATATAAAGTTGTTTGAATTAATCTCAGATAGAGTAACAGGATTTTAATGGATAAAAAAGGATTCATTTTTAATTTATACTTTTGATAGTAGATAAATTTAGTAAGTTTAACTATATTTATTTGCTTTAAAAAAGAATGTACAAATGAATAATTTCAAAATGAAGTGATTCACAAGAATGAAACAAGCTTTTTAAAGCTGAGAGGTGGTTAAAGCTTTCTGTAAAGCCTAACACAATTTAAACAGTAATTTTTGTCACTTTACACTGGAACAAGTCTTAAAAAATAGCTTGTTACTGGAAAAGCTCTATCTGAGCTATTGAAAAAGGAAACTTAATATTTCCTTTATTGGTGCCACTGATAAATTCATAAGCATGCACTTTGTGTCTTTTTCATCTGATTATGTGGATTATGTACCATTTTACAGGAAATGAACTGGAGGAGGATTTGGAGATTTTAGAGGAGGCCTCACTCCAGGTACTGAATTAGAACAAGTTTTGGTGTTTATGAGCACAGTACCATCATCAGACTGAGCTGTAATCATGTGCTTGTGTCAAACAGGTTTGTAAAGCCCACTCAGGGCTCCTGGGGAAGGGACTGGCCCTCACTCACTCTCCCACAATCCTAGAGGCGCTGGAGGGCAACCTGCCACTGCACCTGCAGACTAACGAACACTCCTTCCTAGAGGACTTCATCACCTGTGTGCAGAACTCCAGCGGCGGACGGCTCGCCAGGTCTCCATCCAACATTTTTCAGATCCCTTTATTCATGAAGAATCTATTATGTACCATCTATACATTCTTCAATACCTGGCCCTCATTCTAGCATCTTTACCATTCTGCCATCCCAGGTGGCTTCAGCCAGACTCCTACGCAGACCCTCAGAAGACCTCGCTCATCCTGAACAAAGACGACATCCGCTGTGGCTGGCCCACTACTGTTGTGGTGCAGACCAAAGACCAATATGGAGATGTTGTGCATGTGCCAAACATGAAGGTTAACATCTTTCTGGTATCAAAAGGTATGTTATGAAACCAGCATACATCTAACTGCCTCTGCTCTGTGTTGTAGGTTGAAGTCAAGGCTGTTCCTGTCTCTCAGAAGAAGTCCATCCAGCAGGAGAACATGAAGAAACTGCAGCGTTTGCCAGGCAGCTCCTCTAATTCCACATCAGGCTCTGACCTCACATACGGTGGCCATCCACCGCCCAAACTGGAGGCGACATATGAGCCCATGATCATCAAAGAGGCCAGATACATCGCCATCACCATGATGAAGGTTCCCCTCATCTCCTGACTTGATGAATACAGTAGCTGCATAGCTGCAAAAATTATTTGGACTGGGGCTGCGCAATTAATTAATATAGTTCTGAAATTGTGATATGGCTTAGTGCCATTAATAAATTTCAAAGGCTGCAGTTTAATTTTATTAAAATTTTCACATTTTAACCATTTTCCAAACCTGTAATGAGAAGCAACAACAAAAGAGAACTTTTAAGGGCCCTCTGGGGTTTTCCATCAAATAAATGTTCACTAATTTAACATTTGAAAATTATTAAATTAAGCCAGCCATTAAGATTGTTATTGTAATTTTACAGTTGCAATGTGGAGTACAATCAAATTATTAGTAGTAATAGTAGGATTGTTTAAATATCAGTTTTTCTCTATTTTTTATTTTTCATGGTGAAATTAACAGTAAGATTTTTTTGGCCAAATTGTGCAGTCCTACAAACAAACGTAGTGATTTTTTTAAAGTATGCATTTAAAATCACAATAAGAGTTTTGATGTACTACTACGTGAAATGGATTAAGGACAAAAATGTCGGGCAGATATTTGATTCTATCCATTGTTTGTTCATTAGATGCAGTTAATTCTCGGAAGAATCATTCAATATAAGATCAAAAACATGCATTTACATAATATATAGGGTGAATTTTCATTAAATGTCAACTTTTCTACATTTTCTACATCTACATACAACTTTTTTTTTTAATGCAGGCATATGAAAATTACTCCTTTGAAGAGCTTCGCTTTGCCTCACCGACACCAAAGAGGTTCAAAGACTATTTTTCTACCTGTCATACATAAATTGCAGACAAATTCAAATTTAAGAACAGGTTTCATCTTCAGTGTGTTCACTTTTTTTATTCAGACCCAGTGAGAACATGCTTATCCGGGCAAACACCGACGGCACCTACAGTGCTAACTGGACCCCTGGTGCTGTTGGGCTGTACACCATTCATGTGACCATCGATGGCATTGAGATTGGTGAATGCTTTTCAGGATTTCTTCATATTCATATTAGAGCTTTGTGTTTAGAGGGTGTCTAAAGTGGATCATGTTTTGTTTTTGTTTTTAACCATTGTAGTAACTCTGGTAATATAACTGATACTACAGAGCTCATGAAATGGGTTTGCTGACTAGAATAATGTTTTTTTCAGATGCTGGTCTAGAGGTGGAGGTCAAAGATCCACCCAAAGGAATGATCCCTCCTGGCACACAGATGGTCAAACCTAAAGCTGAACCTCAGCCTTGCAAGGTGAGTTCCCAAATTCCCCAAATCTGACCACTTCAGCCATTTAATTTATACCACATTCAAAAGTTTGGGATTGGTAATATATTTTCAAAATGATTTATCCCTATGATGCAAGCTGATTTTCAGTATCATTACTCCAGTCTTCAGTGTCACATGATCCTTCAGAAATCATTCGGATATGTTGATTTGCTGCTCAAGAAACAATGTTGAAAACAGTTGTTCTGCTTAATATTTTTTTGTGAAAACCTTAACACATTTCCCCCTGCTTTTTGATGAATGTTTAAAAGAACAGCATTTATTTGAAATATAAATCTTATATTAAAGGGGTCAAATGATGCTGCTAAAAAGAACATTATTTTGTGTATTTGGTGTAATGCAATGTGTTTATGTGGTTAAATGTTCGAAAAACACATTATTTTATGTGCCTCGCCTTCTAAAACACTGTTTTATTACAATGCTGGTCGTTCTGAAAAGCTAGGTGTGCTCTGATTGGCCAGCTTTCCAGTGCTTTGTGATTGGCTAAATACCTCAAGCTGTCGATGCCCATTACCATACTGTGATGCTGTGTCCTGGCGCAACAAGACAAAAACAATAAAACCCAATATAAACGAGGCATTTGTTGCATCCATTGGGGACATAATTATTGATTATAATGACTTGCGTTGCATTGCATATTGCGCTGCGTAAACATAAAACCATGTCTGCATATGTTATCAGAGAAACGACAAACAACAAGCTCTACTCTACACTGCTTAAAACTCACGTTTGAATCATCATTGGCAAATTCTTTAAATATGAAAACGTACTTACAGACTATGATTCAGAAGCATCAGACTGTCCTTGCAAAGTTAAAACTACTCCACTTCATAGAAACAGACTCCGTATTGAAGGTTACTCTCACAGGAAACTGTCCCAGTCCTCCGTAAAATGTGCTGCACACATCTGAATATTTGGATTGAACTGTTCTGGAACAGTGTTGTAAATACAACTTAACCACTGATTTCTAGTTGTGATTTTAAAGTAGTTTCACTTTACAATGAAACAAACAGCATCTCCACAATATGACAGCGGCGGCAAAATAAGTCTGTCTTTGCATGAACATTGGGGCGGCATCATGCAAATCTTCCCACATAGAGACGTAGATGTGGGGGCGTGTTTAAATGGAGCGTTTTAGGAGGGCATGGACAAGTCTTAAGTTTTATAAAGAATATCTCTTTGAGTTTGAGATTTTAGCCTTTGCAACTTTACAGATCTTCATGCACTAGGGCTGTCGCGATATTAGATTTTACATATCACGGTTATTGTGGCCATTAGAATTCACAATAACGATACATCATGATATCTATAGAAACCTTGGGGGGCGGATATCAGTCAAATTATTTTTTACTTTATTTGTTGAACATATGGTTACTGATAAACACAGGCCACAAGACTGGCTTTTTCCATCTTTTTTTAAGCTCCTATGAAATAACGTGAGAAAATACTGTCAAGTTCAACAGTATGATGAATAAATATTAATGGTAACACTTTACAATAAGATGTCATTTATTAACATTGATGTATTAACTAACATGAATGAATAAAGGAAAATAAATTTATTACACAATTTATTCATCTTTGTTAATGTTAATAAAAATAGTCGTTCCTGTTAGTTCACAGTTTTAATGAATTAATGTTTACAAACACAACTTGTGATTTTAATAATGCATAAGTAAATGCTGAAATTAACTTGAACTAATATAATGTATATTACAGTTATATTAGAATTTAGCCGTTTAGATGTTTATAAACAACTGAAAAAATGTCAGGGCATGGCGAAACTTCTCCAGGCCCCAAAAATACCCTTAGACCTCAGAGGGTTAATGTAGAAATGTGATATCTCATCTCAAGATCAGATTTAATTGTGTAACTGTTAATATATTTGAACAAAGAAATAAAGTGTTACTACGCTCAGGCCGTATTAATTGCAAATACAAAAATAAGACGAGTAAAGAAAATGCGGTACTTATTAAAATAATCACTGTTTACTTCTATGTTTAACACACAGGAAACCGCTATCATCAGGTTAATATAAAAAGTTTTCCATTCTGTGACTAGTAAAATAATGGCAACTTACTCCGATGAACACGGCTCTCCTCGGACCAGCTGCGTCGTCTTTTTGTGTCTCAGATGTCAGCGTTACGGCACTATACTGCCACCTGGGAGCTCAACCAGGTACTGCCGCTGGAGTCTTTACATGTGGTGTTTTAAATGTTGTGGTTATCGCTAATACCGGTATACGTCACACACTAAATTAACACGATATTGATAATTGTTGCTTTGAATATCACATATATCGCGACACCCCTATCATGCACCAAGAGCTTGTAACACTCTAAAGAGAAAGGACAAATTTTAATTGCATCATGTGACCTCTTTAACATCCTTTTTTTCTTCTTTTATTGTCACTTTTAATGCATCTTTTTCTGTATAAAAGGATTCATTAATGATGATCCCAAACATTTCAGTGGTAGTCTAAATGTGCACAACTGGACTCAACTTTTTCTCTGGAAGTGATGATCAAAAATGTTTTCCGCTGAAAAAGATGTATGTACATGTCTGATTCTGGAAGTTGACATCCAGTGGCTCGACATGTAATATGTGCAAGTCCATCTCAATTTCCATTATTTATTATTTAATTATTATAAAGATTTAGTAATTTTACACGTAGCTTACACCTAGCATCCATTTCTTATTTATAATTTAATTATAATTATAATTATTTATAATTGTGCACATATCCGTTTTTGTTTATATAGTTGAAAGTTAATGTGGTGGGCTAGATGCTCTTTATATATACGAGTGCAAATAGTGTTCCTGTTTGTTTTTTTCCACTGTGTATTTCTTTACTGCGCATTGAACTGGGAAACAAGCAACACAACTGCACAAAATCAAATGTCTTTCCTGCTCTTTGCTACCGAATGTCTCTCATCGGATCGGACGTTTCTTTCGTCTGACAGGATGTACGGTTCTGTGATCTCTGTGCTGTGAAGCCTTCCTCTCTGACTGCAGCTTCCTGCCATCTTCTCATCTGTCTCACTGTCTCTCCCCCTCTGCTTCTCTCAGGTGCGCAAATTCGTGGCCAAGGACAGCGCAGGGCTGCGTGTGCGTAGTCACCCCTCTCTGCAGAGCGAACAGATAGGCATAGTCCAAGTCAATGGCACCATCACATTCATTGACGAGGTAAACCGCTCTAGACTAGGGCCAAACTGTTCTGAATTCAAGTCCTTTTTCTGTTTTCTCTTTCTTTTATTGGTGAACATAACTATGGATGGTTTATTAATGCTCTGTTTTAAAACAAAAGGCTTTTAAAACAAATTCTGCTTCTCTCTAAGCTTTCAGTTTGACTTTTGATTTGGTCACCAGCGTTTATTTGCCTATCCTTTGCTTCATTCACATGCGGGAGACTTTGAGGCTGTAGTTAAATCTCAAATAGGAACTATCTATTCCTGCCAATTGCTAAAAAGCCCATTGCTGCATGCCTATCACTCATAGCTCCTATTAGACCCAATCTCACATCCACAATGCTGTCGGTTGCTCTGAAGGCCCTTTCACATGACTGGCAGGTGCATTGAACGGAGAAAAGCATCAGCTACAGCCTTACCTAGAAACTTGCCTCAATCATTTCCTCTTGACCTTTCAAAGCACATCTAATTGGAAAAACTGCATGACTTTTGCATGACAGGCCAAACTATTTATGACAAAAACACCCTGCAGTCAAAAGTTTGGACATATTTAACTGATTTTCTTTTTTTATTTTATTTTATGAAACACTTTGTATATGCATCTTATTAATTGCATAATTTTATCAATTCATATCTGTCATTTTAATATTTAGACACTACTGTTTAGAAGTTTTGTCAATAAAATAAGTATGTTTATAGAAGTATCTGCATCTAAAAAAAAGTTTTACAATTAAAAATAACTTCACTATTTTATAATTGTTTTAATATACTTTTTAACATATTTAGAAATTGAATTTATTCCTGTGATCAAAGCTGAATTTTCAGCATCATTACTCCAGTCTTTAGTGTCACATGATCTTTCAGAAATTATCCTTATTTGCTGATTTGGTGCTCAAGAAACACTTTCAACATTTTTATCATTATTGAAAACAGTTCAGATGCTGCTTAATATTTTAGGGGAAACTGTTGTATGTTTTTCCAGGATTCTTCAGCATTTCTTGGAAGTCTTTTGTAACATTTATAAATAATTATTGGTCTATTTGATACATTTTTGCTGAATTAAAGTATTAATTTCTTACTTTGATTTCTTAAGTAATTCAATGAATCTTACTGCCCACAGACTTTTGAAGGTTTTTTTTTATCTAATAATTATTTAAATATTATATTGCCAAATTTAGATCAATGTTTAATGCAGATTTTTTTTTTTGCAGATTGATTGCTTTTCAAAAATAAAATAACTTTTTTTTTTAATGGATTTGTTGGAATGGAAATTAAGAAAATAAATATATATATATATATATATATATATATATATAATTTTTTTTTTTTTTTTTTTTTTTTTCATGTCCAAATTTTTGAGTGGTAGTATAAACTTCATACTGTCTTGCTAACTGGCAGAAGTTACCCTTTTGATTGCACTGCAGTGCTTTTTAAATGCTCGAAGTAGCGCATGACTCTCGAGCTGAGCATGATTGAAGCTTGAACTCGAGTCACGTGAAAGGGTCTGTTGTTCCTTGCTGATAACCACTAACAGCATTTACATGCATATACAAATTCTGTAGATGACGCATCTCATTTTCCCCTCCACTGCACTTCCACTGTAAATCCAATTGGTTGGTGCTGCGCATTAACGCGATTGGCTCTGCAGCCTCAGAGGCTCGTGCGAGAGGCGTGTTAGCAGTTACAGGAGGGCATGGCTCCGCTCTGTTGCTTGTTTCCCATAGATCCACAATGATGATGGTGTCTGGCTCAGACTGAATGATGAGACTGTAAAGAAGTATGTTCCCAACATGAATGGGTACATTGAAGCCTGGTGCCTCTCTTTTAACCAGCATCTGGGCCGAAGCCTCCTCGTCCCTGTCGACGTAAGTAAAAGGCCTCCCCCTTCGTAGATTAGCCCAAGCCCCCTACATTTTTCTCATTTGGGAACGGGATTTGTAACTGGCAGCATATTTAGGGTGATAATTCGATATACTTCAGTTTGGCTCTTTTACAGTGAATCATGGGCATCTAATGACCCACTCCCAAATGTGTACAAGCATGCTTTGTCAAATACTTACAAAGACCAACTAAATGTGTCTGCATGTGTTAGTGCTACAGCGTAGTTGCGTTTGGGCACGATTACTCGGAGACCAGGATGAAGAGTGTTATGGGTGGGTGCATGTTGCCAGTCCTTTGTCTTATTAACCTCTGGTTGAAAGTCACTAACTCATGCACACTGTGTAGGGCTGCACGATTATGACAATGTTCGAATGTCGGTTTGCATTTGTGTTCACATTAAATGGCATGACACCTTGTTTATTATAAAGACTGGAATATACTTAGCAGATTTTGAAGCACTGGGCATCATACACTTGTCAACTTTGTAAACAGTTACAGAGAAAAACTGTGTCAACAAAAGTGCACCTCTTTGATAGGAGACACATGACCAAGGCTTTCAATTTGATTAATCACAAAATAAATGTTTGTTTTAGAACATATTAGAAAATATTACCTTAATGTTTGTCATAATTGACACACGACACATCGCAGCCACAATAGCGCTGTATGACAGAAGTATTGCTTTTCTATTTAGCTTTTCCTTTTTTTATTCAAAATAATTCGCAAACTTGTTAACTATGTCATCAGCTGACTGATATTTTAATTCTCAATTATGTGCAAGTGAATGATTTGTTGTTTACAAGCTAGGGTTGTCAAAAGTACCTAATTTTTTCATTTTAAAAATGTCCATCTCCCGCTAACATTGGAGCGCTGTTGAGCGGATTCTTAAACATTGCTGATTGGCCAATGTGTTCTTGCGCTCAACAGATATGACTGTGATTGGCTACAATGATCATCGCTTCTCACTCTTCACGGAGCATTTACATAGAAGCACACGGGAGCGTTTGAAATCTGCGTCTATCAACCGATCCGTCTATGTGCAGATATATTAGTCAGAAAAAAATAATAAAAAGCACATCTCTTACCATTCTGGATTAAAACACAAACCAACATTGTTCAGCGTAGTTTTGCAGCTATCAGAGCAGAAAGGAAAGCCGTTGCTCTCCACATTGTTTTTCATTGTATGTTTATATGTAAAGCGTGCAAGCTTTTCCGCAGTTTTAGATCGATAGATAGGAAAAAGCCCATTCTTACACCCAACCTTTGACCCTCCCTTTAAAGTAATCTGGAAAGTGGTTGAAAATGAACAAAAGAGATTAATTAAAACACCAAGTGTGAATGGGAATGTCTGTCTCCCTCTAGTTGTGATCCGAATTGACCAAAATGTATCTTAATACCAGATGAAAACAGGGCCAGATTCTGAAGCAAAAAACTAAAATAGCCCAATTAGTGCATCCCACATTCTGCAGACTGACTTTGACTTTCTCCAACTAGCATTAAATCAGAATCCTGTGCAGATGTTGTTTAGTGTATTCCAGTGTTCTAGGTTTGGCATATCACTCATGTTAAGATCTACACTATCTGCATTGTTTCGATTTGCTTCTACAGCATTTTCTTGTAATGTCAGGTCATGTTTCTTAGAAGGCTTTTTTAATGTAACAGAAATAAAACACAAAACCGAATCCAATGCTCAAACAAGTTGACAGGAATACACCTAAAGGAAATGCTGTAATCGATACTTCAGGATTAAGGCGGGCATACACTGTGCGATTTCGGCAAGGTACCAACCCACACTATACGAGTAGATTGCATGCGATGTAAAGCCAAAGCTCACGATTTTTATGCGCTCACTGTACGGTCCGATCGTCGAGTTGCGATTTGACTGCTCACACTATACGTGAGGAATCAACCGAAATCAACATGTATGATCCCCCAGAACCCAGATGTTTGTGGCGGTTTCTGAATAAACATGCTTTCCTGGGATAAACGCACTGCTTTGGTGATATGCGCAATTCTGTGTGCTGAAACGTCCAAAAAAAAAAAAAGGCGTAGGCATGTCTAGACGGTGGCTCGGAGGCCGTGGCCAATATGGTTTATCCATTTTGCAACGTGAACGAACTGGAGGTAAGCAGGCGTTTTCTTCCCTCCTTTTTTTATTTTTCTTTGTCATAACTCCACAAATTTTCCCTCCATCACTTCAGTCCACACTACACGCCGTATCACCATGGTTTCGATTATGGTTTCGCGCACGCGCAGTGAGGGAAACGCCGAAAATCGGTTCGTAGCCCTGCTTCAATAGTGCGATACCTCATGAGAGGCTACCAAAATTTCTGACATGTCAGAAATCCATCCGACCAACCGACTGCCGGTCAGGAGAGTTTAATCGCCTCTCGTTTCCTCTTGTACACTGCATGAACACTGCACGACAAACGACGCACGAAAATGCTGAAAATCGGCCCGACCTAAAAAAGAGTCGCACGAGTCAGAATTCGGCTCAAAATCGGATGAAAATCGCACAGTGTATGCCCGGCCTTAGTTTATTGTGGCAGCTATAATCATGATCTCTTCGATTAATTGTGCAGCCCTACTGTGTTGTTACTCATTATATGTGGTGTGAAAAATAGCTCTTGTGTGGTAACGGGCATCAGTGGACAGAGCTTTGCTGTTTCCTGGTCATGACATGAGCTGTGAATCTCTTCACATAACCAATCTGAAATTGTAAAGATTAATTTGCTATTAAAAATTTCTGTGCAGCCTTTTCAAGGTGATTGATCCGTTTCTATTTCTTAAACTAAATTAGCTGTCGGGGTCCCACAACTTTTTTAAATGAGGTTCTGCCATGAAACAAGCCGTTGTCCAAACCTGGCCTGAAAGCGAGTGATTCTGAGAGCATAATTACATCTGGATGTGAAAATATCATCAAGGCTCCCAGTATGAACAGCATGACACACCACCAATCTTTTTTGGAAGATTATGAATCTTCGTATTTCTTATGTGGTTTATTTTTCATTTGCCGTATTTCGATGTGATTGAAATTCACACAGAATTCTAGTTTTAGGATCGTTTCGTTTCCTAGACCTTCAAGTTCTTGTACTGTCTCATTTCCAAAGAATTCAAATACACAAAGAAACCGTCACCACAACAAATCCATCTCTTCCAAAAAAAGACTTAACCATGCCATCTGCGTTTCTAATTGAAGGGAATTCCCCATCGTGTTTTGACTTGCTTGTAATCTGTTGCTCAGAATATCTTTAGCACTAGCCAAGGAGTCAGGGATATCGACTTTTTGTCTTGGACGACCTTAACTTGTTTTCCTCAGGTGAGTTGTGAGATGAGGTGTGTGTAGCTTGGCTGCTGCTTTGCTTTTCACCAGTGTTTCTCATGATTTCAAGACGTTTCAGATTGTGATTTTTACACGTAGTGCTGGAGAATCATCAGAGTTGCATGTTTAATTGTGTGAGTGAAACAAATATATTTTGCCATCTTTTCCTTGTATGCACAAAGATTCCAGTAACACGTTTTGAGTGTGTTATAAGAACCTAATTGTCATTACATTACATTTATGTTAATCTTGGGAAAATCTTTTTGTGTTTTCATGTCTTAGTCCACAATTGAAATTCAGTTGCATGAGGATTTAAAGCAGGGTTCCTCAAATCTTCCTCCAATGGGCTTCAGGGTTTAGCTCCAACCCTGACGAAAGTCACCTGCCTATGATTTTCTAATGATCCCTAAGACATTGATTAGCGCTGATTAGCATGCTCAGGTGTGTTTGATTAGGGTTAGAGCTAAACTCTACAGGAAAGTGGATCTTTTGGTCCAGATTTGAGGATCCCTGATTTAAAGGAACAGTTCACCCACAAATAAAAAATTGTCATTATTGTCCTTTTTTTTTAATCGTATGCTATTTAATTCCATGAAACACAAAAGGTAAATACATTTTTACACATTTTTGATGACCGTTAGTATTGACCACATCTGTTAAGCTCAGAAAAACAATTTATGAGGATAAGTTCGATGATGGTGTTAAAGAAGTCCAACCATATATGGAAAAGATTCTTCAAAATTCTCCTTTTGTGTTCCATGGTACATATAACAACATCATGCATAATAATAATAATAATGACAGAATTTATATTATTAGGTGAAAGACTTCTTAAAACAGAATATGTGGATGCATGTTTTTGTTTTCCCTCACACAAAGGCAAAATGATTTTTGTCAGTTTATGAACAGCATGTCTAAATAGTATTAGTCCTCAGAACTTGACATCTGTTATGTTTGTTATAACGATCTTAATTTCACAACCTACAATTAGTTACAAGTCACAGTTATGATAAGTTGATGTTTGTAAAGATTGTTTTCTTTGTATTTAGAAACACAAGTTAGCAAGTTTACTGCTTCTATGAAATGCATTTTCAATTTTTTATATTGTTTTATTTTTAGTGGAAAGGAATGTCAAGTTTATGCAATTGTCCCTTAATCATAATCTCTCTTTGTTGAAAATAATATTAACTCCATTAAAATGAAGTCTTATTGTCTTTTAATAAATAAAAATAAAAAATAGATTGAATATTTTGAAAGCATACATTTTATAATGCACAACTCATTTATAAAATTAACCAGTGTTTTTTGGTTTTGCAGGAGGGCAGGTCAAATTTGGATGATTATGGAAAGGAGACCAGTGGCCACCCTTCCCAGGATGCCAATGTTGGTGACCTGGGCACAGGCCAGGGTGGCGGACCGGGTCTTTATAAGGTAGTGAAGACCGGACCTTCGGGTCACAACATCAGAAGCTGCCCAAACCTTAGAGGTATCCCCATTGGAATGTTAGTTCTGGGGAACAAAGTCAAGGCGGTAGGCGAGGTATGGACTCCCAACTGTGTTACTGTGGCTGCCAATAAATGACTAATTAGACAGATTTCTTGCTAGTTCTGCAGTTTCTGTAACACAAATTCTTCATTTTTCTTTAGACAATTAGAGAACCTTTTGTGTAGCGTCTTTTGATAAAGGCCATACATGCTATGGCTCTGGTGTGGGTGTGTTGTTGTTCTGTGCACATTATTAAAACCCCTCTCAAGAATCACCCAGCATGGCTTCAGCTTTTGCACAGTGACAGTACAGTGTAATCTGGCATGCTCTGTGTGATGCAACAATTAATGAATGATCCTAATTACCTATTAACAATAATGACAGATGAAGCTTGGGAATTAAAAAAAAAAAAGTAAAATAATAATTTCCACTCTGTAAACACCTGGGTTGAGCAAAATTCAGAATAGGTTCCCTTTCGATTTGGGATTGTGAATTTGAATTGATTTAGTTCTGACCCATATGAGATGGAACTGGATTTTGAATTGGAATGATAGGAAGAGCAACTTCAAAAAAGAAATTCAGACATGCACATTTTAGTTGTGAAACAGAACACAAATAATTACATCATTACTTTGAGTAATTGTCAAATTATTATTACATTATATATTTTTATTTGATGGAGTATTATAATTGTCGTGCTATACTTTCTATAGGTAACAATGAAGATATTGTAGAAAAGACAATGTAGAAAAACAGATTAAATTTAGATACATTTTCTTTGAATTTTATTTCATTATAATTGTACTTTCTTCAATTCAAATGACAATTCTGCATCTGATTTTGTCTCGATTCAAAGTCAGGAATTGAATGGGAATTCTGAATGGTGCACAATCTTGGTAAACACCTGTGTTTAATGGCATTTGAACGGTCTCCATGTGTGAACATGGACTTTGCCTCTTTCTTCTCTCAGTAGAGGGTGTGGTGTGTCATGCTGTCCTCAGATGCTCTCCTAAACTCGCTGTCTCTGAGCCTCCCCACTTACACAAATACTGCTATTCTTCTCACGTCAGATATACAACAGTGTCTTCATTTTAACTGGTTTCAATTAATAAATCCTGAGAATTTAATGGTACATCATAGGTTTGTTTCCACGTCATTTTAGAGCCTCCGCTGAGTTTTTCTTGCTGATCAGTCATGCTCTTTTGGATTGATGTTGTGTGTGTGTGTGTGTGGTGGTGGTGTGTGTTGGAGAGAGAGGAGGTAAATAAAGCTGTGTCTGTATCAGGTGATTAACCCAGAGGGCACCTGGGTTCAGCTGGATAAGAACAGTGTGGTGGAGTTCTGTGAGAGCGATGATGGGGAGGCCTGGTCTCTGGCCCGAGACAGAGGGGGAAACCAGTACCTGCGTCACGAGGAAGGTAACGCTAACACACGTACTTAAATGTATTTCAGTTAGTTGCCAAAGCAACATGTCTAATGTACAATTCTAATTTTAGGTTAACTGTTTCTTTAAATTGGAAACCAGTAATGAAATGCATGCTTAAACCACAAGTTGAAATTCAGCTGGCTATTGGTTGTTGATGATGATTAATGCTTTTTGTTTCTCTCTGGGACAGAGCAAGCGATTTTGGAGCATGGAGCCCAGACCCCTCCTCCCAGCCCGTTCTCAGTCCAGGCGTTTAACAGGGGCATGGACAGCTCGGGAGCTCAGGGCTTCGACTACGGCATCAACAACAAAGGTGAGAGTAAAGATCCTGGAGAGATGTAAATAAAAAGAAAAAAAAGTGATGAATTAAGTTACAGCCACACCTTTGTTTATATGATTCAATTTCATCTTTTTTCATACCATGTTCTAGGGGGTGGGTGATATACCAGTAGAACCAGTCTAAATTTGTCAACTGCTAGATAATTTTGACTATTGTTTCTATAGCAATACTCACGTGATGTTGCTGTGCTACATATAGTTTGCACACATTTTTAAGCATTGCCGTTTCAAAACTAGTGATTTAAAGCCATTGAAACAGCTGTGAAAGAAAACATGTGTAACGTTATATTGGATCTGGGCAGCTCTTAGAGTGACAGCAGTCCGATGTGGACATGTGCTGGTATTCTGCAATGATATATATCACGGTAATGAATATGCATGAAATTGTTATCGTGGGCACTTCTAAATACCGTGAATAATTGTATATTACAAATTATTCAGAATTTGAAATGCATTTTAAGAATAATTTTCCCATCAACTGGTCAAAATGCACAACACTTCTGTATGCTGCTTGAAAGAGTGTGCGCTCTGATGTAAATAAGCATGCATGAGAAGCACATGGAGGAACACATGAGAGACTCTGAATGAAAGCACATTCACTCTCTGACAGCAGATGGCGCTAAACTGCAGAAAATACAGCCCTTATCCTGGAAACCCCATAAATAAAGCAGCTATTCTTCATTCTAAAACATAGTTAAATAATTTTAAATAACCATTCAGATTTGTGGATTAGCTGTGTGGTTCAACACAGCACCAAATACTTTTTCAATTTAATCTGGACTACAACATGCCCTAGATATTGTTTTTAAGTATTTTTGATTCTTTATTGTTCGTTCACACTTTACATTAAGGCTTCATTAGTTAACATTAGTTAATTCATTAGTTAACATAAACTGCCAATGAAAAATTATTCTGAACATTCATTAATTTTAGGTATTCCAATATTTAATAGCATGTTGTTAAAATCGAAAGTTGCAGCTGTGTTTTTTAATGAGCAAACATGAACTAAGACTTGTATTTTTTAACAAAGATGATTAACTTGTGAATCTTAATGGTTAACTAAGGAGGTCTTTTTGTAAAGTGGTACCGATTGGTCTTTATAGTTCTATAGTAAAACTGTTAACTTTATATATTTTTCTATATTGCTTTATTGCGTAGTAATTTTTGTTATAAGATAAAAGTTATTAAACCTGGTATACTGTATTATGATTCAATTTCAATACCGTGATAATACCGTTTTAGCAATTAATCGCAATAAGAAAATCCCTCACTGCTCTTGACTAAATCACTTTTGTAACTTTAATACAATGAAATACATATTTAATTGACAGTGAAGAATATGCAGTATTTTTATACATTTGATTACTTTATACAATGTACGTAGCATTTCTTATTTGTTCTACTGTAGGTTTTCATGTTTTGTCCTATTGCTGGTACTTAGTTTCTTATTTGCTGACTGTTTATTTGTCTACAGTTTTTAAATTTTTTTTTATTTATTTAGACTAGTATTAGTTGTTGTTTTTTTTGTGATATTGATACTAGTGACAAGAATTATGGCATTCCTATAATATAAATTTTTTTATCTATCGGAAAGAACTTGTTTAAAACAAAAATAACTATATGAAATATAATTACAGTGAATTAAACTCATATTGTGATTAAACTCATATACAGTGAGGTTTTTGGTCATATCCACTGATCTATAATATAGACCTGGATTGATCATGACGTCATCCCTAGTGTGCTTAAACGTTCTATTGAATTAATAGGAAATTGTATGATTTTAATGAGAAAACATCACCTAACAAGTCAGCGTTTATAAATCTGAAGTATTTCTGTACATTATTACAGTGCAAACACCCTAGGCGTGTAAACGGTTATTATTATTTTTTTGTAATATTTTAAATTTCCCCTAATGCTACTTATTAAAAACCTACATTCATCACAGAAGCAAATATCATGAATATGATAAACATCAATCGGATACGACCTCAACATATATAACAAACGAAGTGCTCATTCTGAAATCTGAATTTATTCAAAGAAATAACTGACTATTTACACTACAGATTTAAAGACATAAAGCTTTATTTCCAAGATAGTAAGTTAAGATTTTCATTTCATTATAGAGAGAGCAGACGAGAGAGAGTGTCTTTTATCTAATTAAAGCGCTGTATGACCCCTGATTAATAAGCAAACACAATCATTTGTCTTAATTCAGCTGTGTGTAATCAGAGTAGTTGTGCTCTGCATGCTGTGATCTGTGTCTTGGCTGTCGTCTGTGGTGTGTGAAGGCATCATTGTATGCTTGGGCAAGACTCTGTGTGCTGCAGCTGGGTCTTACCCAATTATTGTCCACTGGCTCTCACCATACTGTTCTCATGCACCGCTGCTTAGTGGCGTTACCCATAGACCGCTGTCTGATGGGTCCTTCATCACCTCTTATACTTAAGTCTTAACTGAATCAAATACACTTGACCTAACCATGGTGCTTAACTAAATGCTCCTAGATTAAAGTCAACATGGAGTCAATATTAACCTTAAAATTGCTTGATCTTCCAAAGAAAAACAAGTCTTTTTAAATAATAATAATAATAATAATAATAAAATGATGAATGTTAAGAATGATCATAAATACTTCTATAGGGATAGCTTGATCTGTTCTCAAGGGTGAACCTGATCTTAAACAATCAAAAAGCCTTATCAGAATTCACTGCAAACTCTGTTACACTTTCCATTCTCATATGAAATGCATATTTTTTTGTGATCCAATCAGTTCCTGAGATAAAATCAGTTCCCACCCTACTTTTTTTTTTTTTCTCTCTATAACTATCTTGTCAGAAACGCATTGCATGATGGAAGTCATTTCATGTTGACTTTAACAACTCAAATAAAATCTTAGTTTTCAGTAATGTCATGCTACTTATTAGGTTAATATATTAAACAGTTTCATACAATATGGACAATCCCCCTCCCCCCACAGAATGTCCATGAGTTGCACTATAAAAGGAATGAAAGAAGAGCATTGGCTTTGTCTGCCAATGTTTTATCTGTGACCTTATAGATGTTCCAGATATGAGGTTTCATGAAAACCTGATCTACGGCTCCCCCGGCCTTTCCTTATTCCCCTCACGTTGGTTCAGCTGACCCACTCACACACCCCAATACTTCCAGTGAATGCTTGTGTGGGGCGTTAAACTGACGAGCGTTTTGTATGGCTCCTTTTAAGGATCATATAAGCTACAGCACTCCCATTGTCTTCCGCATTGCAGGTGACCGGCTGAGTGCCATACTGAATTCCATTCAATCTGGGCCTTTCCTCCCAACTCCTTCCATATTTGAGCAAGCTGCCAAACCTCCCTCTTCCCTTGTCCACAGCCCATTTGTGTTTGGACAATCCCTTTCCCAGCAGCCTCAACCGCATCCACAGCTTCCGAGTAAGTCTGTCTGTCTATAAGGTAGTGACGGTGCTTGTCTTAAGCGCTTATTTGTTTAGTGTCCCATAGGTTGTGTTCAGATCCGTTTAGGCTTATTTCCCCCGCTTTTTTGTCGGCGTCCACCCGCTTGCTTGCTATGTTTGAATTGGCGATTCTTTCTCATCTCATTTTAACCTCAGTGGCCAAATAACATTTAAGCTCCTCTTCTGTTTCTACTGTAGCTCCTAACAGTGTGTTTCATGTCAGATGTTTCTGTTAATTTTATTGCATTTTGTTTTTCTTCTTAATTTGATCGTTCATTAGCTAAATAATCACCAAAAGGTCCAGGAATCTGTTCACGTAATCAAAACAATCCCCCAGTATAATCTACAATGCATATATCTGCATAAGAAAAAAGAAAATATATATTTTACATATATATATATATATATATATATATATATATATATATATATATATATATATATATATTTCAGGTGCCAATGTCTCAATATTTTCCACAGCCAGAATACTCTGAATCTGCATTTCAGTTTCATAACAGTTCTTCATATTTTATTCTCACTCTTCTGCCACTCTAATTGCACTGGTTAATGCCCAAGTTTTGTTTTAGTCTTGTGCCTGCTTCTAGCAGTCTCTGTCTCTCTCTCAGTGTCTGTCCTTCTACTTGTTGCTTTTTCTCTATTCATACATCTTTCCCAGTACCTAGATGCTCCTCTTACCCTGTTTACACTTAGTGTTAACATCCATCATGGGTCTTCCGATCACCAATTGCAGGGCGAGGTTGCATATATATTTTTTGTCCATTTGGAGGTAGTCAGAAAACTTGAGATTTCATGGCACTGAAACAATTTTTTTTTTTTTTTTTACTACCTGTGTAGTTTGAACATGTGTGTATTTTTTTTTTTAAATCATACGCATGCATGAACAAGACTTTACAGAACTTCTCTGCTATTACACAGATAATCTTAAAATACCCAGTTAGTGTAGGAGCTTGCCTTAATAAGGAGCATTACACTTAAAAGATCATATTCTGGGTGAGATTAAAACTCTAAAAGTATATCTGGAAGCAGACAAATTATATTTGTAATGCTGCCTTAGAATTAGAACAGTTTGTCTATGCAGGATGCATAATTAAGATGCATACTTTGTAAAATAACTTTTATATCAGGAGCACAAACTATTACATCAGTAAATTACCGTGAAATGGCCAGAATGATTTACCAGTAAATACATAGATATGCTATTCACACAAGCAATGGAGTTATGGCTTTTTACCAGTAAGAGACCATTCACAGATTAGCTCCAAAATACTGATCAATTCTTTGAAGAATGATCTTTAAAAATGATGCCATTGTTTTCATTCGCCCATGTGAGTAGAAGCACTTTAGTTTCCCTATCTGTCGAACATATTTGAAGTCTGAGTGACAGGCATAAAGGGGTGGTCTTGCTCTGTAATGTTACTTGTAATGTTACATCTTCTCATACTGGTAAATTGCCAGAACAAATTTACCAGTATCCTGTTCACACATGATCTTGTAATGGTAATTTACCTGTAGTTTACTAGTAAAGACTATATGTGTGAAAGGGGCTATAGCAACTAATGTTTTGTTATACATGTAGTCACAAAATCTTTAATATTCCCCTTGAAAACTTAAGTAGACACAGACACATTTGAATTGCATGTTAATACCAGGTGTAAACTACAAATATAAGTTGTCCACTTGCAATTAGATCAACCAATATGATTGTAAATATCAAGTGTAAACAGGGACAGAGTCCTTTTTTCCCCTCATACACTCTTTCTTCCACTCTTCATTGTTCATTGGCTCTCACTTTCTCTCTCATTCTGATGGTTTTCCTTGGTTCAAGCCTTGTTGCTTACTTTCCTTGCCACTGTTTTCCGCTGTAGATGCTTCATCACGCAGTCTTGCTTCACGTGAGCGTGTGCACAAAAGCAATGCGACCGGCCCTGGCACCACTCTCTCATCTCTTGTTCTCAGACAAAAGGGTGGGTAATGCATGTCTTCTCCTGGGAGCACCCTGGAGACTCACTACAGGGGAGGGGTTTCATGTCATCCTCTCTTCCACAGTCCATTTATTTCCCCTTATAAGCATGGCAACAGAGTATGTAGTTGTTTGGAATATATATGGGGACAAGTTTACAAGTTTGACCAACATTTCCCATGACCTGGGTGCTTTCCATTTGCATCGATATTTATGCATTTGCTACCTTAAAGTCTTGTGAATACTTTAATTTTTATGTAAATAAATGTTGGTCAGTAAATCAGAATTTAAGGTCATTTTTGGATTTCAGTGGATTCTTGTAGATGTCATTTTAAATTTTACTTTTGTTGTTTTACATTTGTTTTTTTTTTTAAGTTCCTTATGTTGTAACTAATTTTTCCTTTACATGTTCACATGTCTTCTTTTTTGTCTCGTTATTTTATTATTATTATTTCTTCCTACTTACAGTCTGTGAAAACGCCTGACAAGTCTTTGTAGAGTGCCTCCTGCACAAATTAGTTGCACATTGGTAACTGATGGTGTGTTATGATACGCAGGTGACAGGGATAACTTGGCCAGTCGGTCTATGTCTCCAGGCAGCAAGCATCGTCAAGAAAGTCGGTCCTCCAAAACGGACAGTCACTCTAGCCGATCGGTTGACCAGGTGAAGAGCAAGAACAATGACAGTCTGTCTGCCAGCGAGGCCCTCTGTCTCAAATCAGACACCGGCAAACTGCGGTCTGACTCTCACAGCCGCTCCCATTCCCCTAACCACAACACTCTACAAGCCCTGAAAGCTGATGGCCGAAATTCAGGCCTTAGGGCTGAGTCTCCGAACCCTGGCTCCCGTTCTTCCTCACCCAAACAGAAGACCATCAGTTCAGGTAGATCTAGCCCTTCCACCAACAGTTCTCCACGTTCATCCTCTCCTCATGATAAGAACCTGCCTGCTAAAGTTAGTCCTTCTAAAGCTCACCTGGACCCTCCTCGTGAGAGATCCAAATCTGACTCCTATACGCTAGACCCTGACACCCTCAGAAAGAAGAAGGTTCCTTTCATGGAACCTCTGAGGGGCAGGTCTACATCTCCCAAGCCAAAAATGTCACCTAAAGAGAGCAAAGGAGGAAGCAGCAATTCTGAGAACCGAGCCCCATCTCCCCATGTAGTTCAAGAGAACCTCCACAGCGAAGTGGTGGAGGTTTGTAGGTCCAGCACCTTGCTGTCCAATGATGAAGTCAATGATGAGAATGCAGAGTTGCACAATGCTGAAGAGGGCTCTTCCAAGGTCCATTTTAGTATTGGAAAAGCCCCAGTCAAGGAGGAACTTGAAAGTCGTTCTTCACCCAAAGTTAGCCGTAAAACCTCCAGCAGGCATGTTAGACCCAAAAAAGACAAATCTGGGCCACTCTTTAAGGGTGAAAACGTGCGCCCCACTGAACCCGCCAAGCAAGCCATGTCGCCTTCTGTTGCAGAATGTGCTCGTGCTGTTTTTGCTGCCTTCCTGTGGCATGAAGGCATAGTGCATGATGCCATGGCATGTTCTTCCTTCCTCAAGTTCAACCCTGAGCTGACCAAAGAACATGCACCCATCCGCAATTCTCTCAGCTGCCAGCAGGGTTTGGAAGAGAAGGAGAGCAAACTGAAGAACCGTCACTCTCTGGAGATCTCCTCGGCCCTCAACATGTTCAACATATCACCACATGGCCCAGACATTTCCAAGATGGGTAGCATCAACAAGAACAAGGTTCTGTCCATGCTGAAAGAGCCACCCTTGCCAGAGAAGTGTGAGGATGGAAAAAGTGAGGCGGTCTCCTATGAGATGACCAGCCACTCCTCCATGAGGTCTAAGTCCATCTTGCCTCTCACCCTCCAGCACCTCGTAGCCTTCTGGGAGGATATATCCATGGCGACCATAAAAGCGGCTACACAGAATATGATCTTTCCGAGTCCAGGTTCCAGTGCTATCCTTAAAAAGAAGGAGAATGAGAAGGACAGCAAGAAGACCAAGAAAGAGAAGAAGAAAAAGGAGAAAGCTGAGGTTCGCCCTAGGGGGAACCTCTTTGGGGAGATGGCGCAGTTAGCAATGGGAGGCCCAGAGAAGGATACCATTTGTGAGCTGTGTGGAGAGTCTCACCCATACCCTGTTACGTACCACATGAGACAGGCCCATCCAGGTACAGTGCCGTCATTTCTTGGGTCTTACTCCATTCGGTTTTATTCAGAGTGGATATAAAGACTAATATATGCAGTATATCGTCACTTTTCTGTGTTGGGTTCTTTCAGGCTGTGGTCGGTATGCTGGAGGTCAGGGCTATAACAGTATTGGTCACTTTTGTGGAGGCTGGGCTGGTAACTGTGGAGATGGTGGGATTGGAGGAAGCACCTGGTACTTGGTGTGTGATCGTTGTAGAGAGAAGTACCTGAGAGAGAAACAAACAGCTGCCAGAGAAAAGGTATACCTGTCACGACCATTGTAGGGAAATTCATATTTGTACATGTCTAAAACATTGAATGACTCTTTCTGGGGTTGAACCCTGTGGTTCTTGGATTAGGTCAAGCAGTCAAGGAAGAAACCTCTCCAGGTGAAAACCCCACGGGCCCTGCCCACGATGGAGGCCCACCAGGTGATCCGTGCCAATGCACTCTACCTGCTGTCTCTGAGCAGCGCTGCTGAGCCAAGTCTACTTTGCCATCACCCACCTAAACCCTTCCATGCACATCTGCCCAGCCTCAAAGAGGGAGTGTCTGAGGAACTACCCAACAAGATGGGCTGCCTCTATCTGCAAACTCTAGCCCGGTAAATAACTTGTGTTGATCACAATGAACACGGGCAGCATTGTTATAGTAATTCAGTGCATTCAGTATCTCATTGAGTTTTTCTTAATGTCCTTTTTGCAGCCAACACACTGAGAACTTTGGGGCCTATCAAGATGACAACTTGTTTCAGGATGAGATGCGTTACCTGCGTTCTACATCAGTTCCTGCTCCCTATATTTCAGTCACTCCTGATGCATGTCCCAATGTTTTTGAAGAGCCAGGAAGTAACATGAAGTCCATGCCCCCAAGGTACTGTAACAAATTCTTACATGTATCTCCCAAAGCACCATGCTCTAATGCTGACTCCTATGAACATTGAGGCATTTTTTGTGTGCTTATT
The DNA here is from genome assembly GCF_023724105.1 of Carassius gibelio. NCBI lineage: Eukaryota > Metazoa > Chordata > Actinopteri > Cypriniformes > Cyprinidae > Carassius > Carassius gibelio. Next base: position 6,571,187 of record NC_068404.1, on the reverse strand, counting down.
ATCTCTATTTGACTTCTTTATATGATTTTTTTCCTTTAGTTTGGAGACAAGTCCAATCACAGACAGTGACACGGCCAAGCGAACAGTATTCCAGCGCTCATATTCAGTGGTGGCCTCCGAGTATGATAAGCAGCACTCATCCTCCCCAGCACGGGTCAAAGCAGTGCCGAGACGCAGGGTACACAGCGGCGATGCAGGTAATGTTGTGTCACTTTGTACAGCACAGTTACAAATGCTTTATTAATTAAGCTAACTACCATAAAGACAGAGAGTGAAATCAGAGAATTTATTTACATCAGGTGTGCTGCCGCTATACTGGACTGAACCAGTTTCAGCCTCTTAAAGTTATTCTGTCTATCATTTGCATTTGACTGGTGCTTTTATCCAACTTGCATTGCGTCTGGGATTTGAATTCAATGAACGTTGTGTCATTTGGTCCATGTTTTACTGTTTAACTTAGATATTAAACTGGCTTGTATGCATCATAAAATAATGCATAGCAATATTAACCTATATATTTTAACAATGTTTGATATACTAAAATATTAGTATTTTGATAACTTAATTTGCTAAGTTAAACATTTCAAATGTGGGTTAATTTCTGCTGGTTTCTACAGAAGTTGGGTCATCACTACTTCGCCACCCTTCTCCCGAGTTGTCTCGACTGATCTCAGCCCACGGCTCTCTAAGCAAGGGTGAAAGGAACTTCCAGTGGCCTGTGCTGGCATTTGTTATCCAGCATCATGACCTAGAGGGCCTGGAGGTGGCTATGAAGCATGCACTCCGCAAATCAGCCTGCAGGGTGTTTGCCATGGAGGTCAGCGACATTATCTCTGGCCTTCTGCCGACTTTCAGTCCTCTTCTTCCTGTCCCAAATTGTAAAATGCAGTCACTGTATTAAAAGACATGTATTCAAATCCTTATCCAGTTAAAACAATTGACTTAAAGTTTAGTCAGAAGTTCTGGGAACTCTTAACAAACCTTTTGTCCTGCATTTCCTTCTCAGGCTTTTAATTGGCTGCTGTGTAATGTTACCCAGACCACCTCCCTCCATGATATCCTGTGGCACTTTGTGGCGTCTCTGACTCCGTCTCCCTTTGAGACAGAAGAAGAGGAGGAGGAAGAGAACAAAGGGAACAAGGAGAACCTCGAGCAGGTGTGGCCTTACGACAACACTACTAATGGTTTATTAAGAAGTCACTATTGTCTTAAGATGAACAGAGTTTTTTTTTTAAAACTGGATGTTTTTCTTCTTGTTCTCGCAGGAGAAGGATTTAGGTGTATGTGAGCACCCCCTGTCTGACATTCTCATCGCTGGAGAGGCGGCTCACCCGCTGCCCCACACCTTCCACCGTCTGCTCCAGACCATCTCTGACCTCATGATGTCACTTCCCAGTGGAAGCTCACTTCAGCAGATGGCCCTCAGGTATCGTTCGCCTAGTTCACAGAGACACCATTTGCGACCTCCTGTAAATGTGATGATAAATGATGTCAACTAACATTGTCTTCATGAATGTACAAATCTAGTATTTGTTTGGCTGTTTCATTAGATGCTGGAGTCTTAAATTCAAGCAATCAGATCATCAGTTCCTGCACCAGAGTAACGTGTTTCACCACATCAACAACATCCTGTCCAAATCAGACGATGGGGACAGCGAGGAGAGTTTTAACATCAGCGTTCAGTCAGGATATGAAGCGATTAGTCAGGTGGGAAACTTTCCATTACCTGCATCTGTGTTGATTGACAACAAAGACTTTCTTTCCTATTGCCTTTAGATTTATTAGTTTGCCAGAGGCCAACATCTAAATCAGCTTAAATCACAATGAAGGTATTTTACATGTATTGCAGGAACTTTGTGTGGTGACCTGTCTGAAAGATCTGACCAGCGTGGTAGACATTAAAACGTCCAGCCGACCAGCCATGATTGGCAGCCTGACTGATGGCTCTACTGAGACGTTCTGGGAGTCTGGAGATGAAGATAAGAACAAAACAAAGAGCATCACTATCAGCTGCGTCAAAGGCATCAATGCGTCATATGTCTCTGTCCATGTCGACAACTCTCGTGACATTGGAGTGAGTTCACAAATTATTGTTCTTTCAGTTTTTCTGTCCATTCTTTCCCAGTCAGTATATTAATACCACTCTCTATGTTTGATTTTATGAAGTGTTCAAAGTGCATAAGGTAGGGCTGTGCAAAAAAAAAAAAAAACATCTCCAGCATGTGCGTTCAGGTCAGGGTTGCCAGGTTATCAAAACAAATACTGCCCACTTTCTTCTCAAAACTAGCCCAATCGCGTTTCCAGGAGGTTCCCTGATAAAAATTGCTTCCCGAGATTAAAATATAAGTTTTTTGCCAAGGTTGCCTTGGTAAAATTTGCATTTTAGGGGCAAAACATCAAGTTATTGGTATTGGGGTTGCTTCAACCCGCGAAAATGAAAACAACCGCGGATTTGGCAACACTGGTTCAGGTGGAGCGGCATTTACTACACAGAGCCATGGTCCGCCGACAAGCTACACAAAATTGCTTTCAAAATTGGCAAAGAATCGCCTCCGATTTTGAAATCCATTTTGTGTAGATTGTCAGTGAACTATGGCTCTGTTTTTCATGTCCACGGGTCAAAGCGACCCCAATACAAATAACTTGATGTTTAGCCCCTAAAATGCACATTTTACCAAGGGAACCCCGCCAAAAAATGTGTATTTTATTGCCCGGAACAAAACGCAATTGGGCTAGTTTTGAGAAGTAATTGGGAAGGTTTTGTTTTGAAAACCTGGCAATCCTGACCTGAACACACGTGCTGGAGATACACTACTAATCACAGGAGCACCTTTACTGACAAGATGCGCATGAAAATCACATTCGATGTTTTGCACAGCCCTAGCATAAGGGCTCTATAATGTTCAAACCCTTAGATATGAAGTTTTTCACATTTTTCTATTTTAAGTTGATTGTTTTGTAACATAATTTATACATGTATCTTCAAACATCTAGTGATTAATATAACCTGTGCTTTGTGTTCTGTCAGAATAAAGTCACGTCATTGATATTCCTATGTGGGAAGGCTGTAGAAGATATCTGCAGAATCAAACAGGTGGGACTTAAATGAAAACTAAAATAAATCTTTTAACGCATACTCTGATCTATACTTCTGCATATGACATTAAGTCAGTTTGAAAAAGTTTCTCTGAATGGACTTTGTTGTCTCAGATTGACTTGGACTCGAGGCACATGGGCTGGGTGACCAGCGAGCTGCCTGGAGGAGACCACCACGTGATCAAGATCGAGCTTAAGGGTCCTGAGAACACGCTTAGGGTACGGCAGGTCAAAGTGCTTGGCTGGAAGGAGGGCGAGAGCATCAAGATTGCTGGGCAGATATCAGCCAGTGTAACTCAGCAGAAGAACTGCGAGGCTGAGACACTGCGTGTCTTCCGCCTCATTACATCACAGGTGAGGCCAAAAAGACCGCAGTACGGTTCCAGTACCAATGTACAGCAAACTCTCGTTCTGAACTATCGTCATGTTTGTGTAGGTGTTTGGGAAACTAATTTGTGGCGATGCAGAACCAACACCGGAACAAGAAGAGAAGAACCTGCTCTCCTCACCCGAGGGTGAAGACAAGGTCAGCACTAGCATCTGTTTGTGTTTGGTGGCTCGTTACAACCATATCAAGTGCTGAAGCATAAGATGAAGTTGTTCAGGTATGTTACAAATGTTTTCGTCTTCAGGCTCCATCTGATGCAGACCTGAAGGAGCACATGGTGGGCATTATTTTCAGCAGGAGCAAACTGACCAACCTTCAGAAACAGGTAACACCATCAAAACAACTCGGCTCTCTCTAAAACCAAACATGCATCAAATACTGTTTCTGGGTCCAGTTGCTCATCACCTGACTGCTTGCCTCCGCAGGTGTGTGCTCATATCGTCCAGGCCATCCGTATGGAGGCCACGCGAGTGCGGGAGGAATGGGAGCACGCCATTTCCAGCAAGGAGAACGCCAACTCTCAGCCCAGTGACGACGACGCCTCTTCTGATGCGTACTGCTTCGAGCTGTTGTCTATGGTGCTGGCCTTGAGTGGATCTAATGTTGGGCGGCAGTACCTGGCCCAGCAGCTCACCCTACTGCAGGACCTCTTCTCCCTCCTTCACACCGCCTCGCCACGCGTCCAGAGACAGGTTTGTGAATGCATCGACAGCTGCTAATCTAGAATCAGGATCTGGAAAGCATCACTGTTCTTGCCGTGCAGGTGACGTCTCTGCTCAGACGCGTTCTTCCTGAGGTCACTCCCATGCGTCTGGCCAGCGTCATCGGCGTGAAGGCTCTACCGCCAGCAGACATCAGTGATATCATCCACTCCACAGAGAAGAGCGACTGGAGCAAGCTGGGCATTTTAGATATGTTTCTGGGCTGCATCGCCAAAGCCCTCACTGTGCAGCTCAAGGCCAAGGGCACCACTATAGTTGGCACAGCTGGCACGGCTGCAGGCAAAGGAGTCACTACAGTCACCCTACCCATGATCTTCAACTCAAGGTCAGCTTGCTCGCACTGTGCCATTTTTAAATTAAACTGCATTGGATCATATTTGCTGAATGAAATCCAGTTCTTGTTCCTTACTAATTTGGGGCAGCTGATTCTAAAAAGAATGTATTTTTTGCTCTAGCATGTTTTCACAGAATATCTGCATTTTCGTAGTATTTTTGTTTTCGACAACTATATGTATGTTGGAGAAGTCTTGACTTATCCTTTATATATGATTCTTATCTTCCTCTGAGCCAGTTTCAAACTATTTTTTCACAATTTGTCACAGACTATTTTTACTTGTGTATAATTCTTAAAATCTTTTTTTAAGATGCAGGGCTGTGTTTAAAACACAGGTTCTGAGATTATCTTATTAAGGGTCTTCATTTTAGAAATGTATATTTAATAACTTTGTTTCTATTTGTGTGTGTTTGTGCAGCTACATACGGCGTGGAATCAGTCACTGGTGGATGAAGGGCTCCACTCCGCCTCAGATCGCGGAGATTATTATTAAACTTGTCAAAGACATGGCTGCTGTGAGTAACCATGGCCCATCTTAACCCAAACACCTTTTCTGTCTTAACAGTATGCAGTAGATGTTCAGCTGCATGTTTATGAATGATATTATATATAATCTATATATAATCTCCTGCAGATACATTTTAATTAGGGCTGTCAGTCGATTAAAATGTTTAATCTAATTAATTACACGATGTGTTGATTATTTTATCTAATTAACTGCTAATTAAATTTGCCGATGAAATTACCCACAAAACATAATTTAAAGTCATTATTGTTAAGTGAGAAAGTATCAAGTAGACATTAAAATAGTACCTTTTAGAATTTTTTATTTGATTCAACATAAAATATATTACCAATAAACTACAATTTAGGCTACAACAGCTGAACATAAACTATGGAACATAAAAGAAGATAATTTAATAAACATCAAACAAAACCGCTTTGTTAACAACAGTCTTCAAAATACCATTTTATGCTTCACAAAGAAAGTCATGCAGGTTTGAAATGACATGAGGGAAATCGATAACATTATTTTTTTTTTTCAGTGAACTATCACTTTAAGGTTTTTTATTTAATTTTTAATGATATGATACTCTAAATAAGTAACTTATGGAAGCCCATTTCCACCACTGGATAAAAAATAAAATAAGGCAATTGGCACTTTTTATCTTGCAGTTCTGACTTTTTAATTTGAAATTCTGAAAAAAATAAGATTTGCAAGATATGAACTCACAACTGTGAGAGAAAAAAAGTGTGCAATTTTCTTTTTTTTTGCAATTGCGACGTTATATCTCATAATTCTGAATAATTCTGAAAATATAAACACAGAATTGCGAGTTATAAAGTAAGAATTGCATGATATAAACTCGCAATTCTGAGAAAAAAAGAATTGCGAGAGAAAAATGTGAAATTACCTTGTTTTATTTTTAAGTAGTGGCGGAAACCGGCTTCCATAGAAACTAAAACTGAATGCAGGTGGCAGTAAATGTGTTTTTGAGTCATTCGTTCATTCGATTCAGAACACTGATTTATTCAGAAACAAATCACCGCTGTTTTTCTCTGAGATTCACAACAATTGGCAAACAATTGGCAACCACTGGCAAAAGTGGCTTTAAGGATAATATTTTCTCTGCAAAATTGAGCAAAAACAGACAATATTGTGTAAATTGCACACAATATTTAATGCGCATTTTGTCAGTAAAGCCGGTTCTGTAATCAGCGGTAAATCTCCATCACCTGCGTGCTTTCACATGGAGCAGCATTAACTACACAGAGCCGTTGATCTCTGACAACCTGCACAAAATATGATTGTGGTTTCGCGCAGCTTGTCAGTGAACAGAGGCTCTGTGTAGTTAATGCTAGTCCTTGTGAAAGCGCACAGGTGATTGAGATTTTTTTTTTCCATAACTAATTAAGTTAACAGGGTAAACTGACAGCCCTAGTTTTGATACATTTACAGAAATGGTCCCTTATCATTTAAGTGTCTTTTTACCCCAGGGCCACCTCTCAGATGCCTGGTCCAGGGTGACTAAGAATGCTATTGCTGAGACCATCATTGCACTCACTAAGATGGAAGAGGAGCATCGCTGTCCAGTGCGCTGCATCGCCACCACTCGGGTACGCTTCATCTGTCATAACTGAACATTTGCCAACTAGGTCAGTATTACTCAGGATCCCTCAGCTGGAGGAGTTTACCAGTCATGTGATCTGATATGGGTCAGCAGCACAACTAAATCTCAGTCGGTTAATTTTATGATCTAGATGAATATGAACAGGGCACCCAGTGTCATAGAAAACCTGGGTATATGTAAGAAGCTGAGTTTAAATTTCAAATGGTTCTACTTCTTCTCTTCAGCTATGGCTTGCATTGGCCTCACTATGTGTCCTGGATCAGGACCATGTGGACCGACTGTCTTCAGGACGCTGGATGGGCAAAGATGGGCAGCAGAAGCAGATGGTATGGGACACAGGGCCTAATTGGCCTCTAGGGTGCTATAAAGCACAATCAATGCAATAGTACATTTAGTCCTTCTGCCGAGCATGAGCTCTTTACCTCTTCACCCTGACGTTTAATCCTCAGCCCATGTGTGATAACCATGATGACGGGGAGACGGCAGCCATCATTCTGTGTAATGCTTGTGGAAACCTGTGCACGGACTGCGACCGCTTCCTCCATCTCCACCGCCGCACACGGACCCACCAGAGACAGGTGAACCTGGACACTAACACACAGCTAATCATCAACATATGGATCGATTTGGCTAGTTGTTCATATGACATCATGTTATTCAAAATAATAACAGGGATCAGAGTTAATGGTGCTTTTAAAAATGATACCATTTTAAGTTGCTCATAACACATTTAATGTTGCGTGCAGGTCTTTAAGGAAGAGGAGGAGGCCATTAAGGTGGACCTACATGAAGGCTGCGGTAGAACCAAACTCTTTTGGCTCATGGCGTTGGCCGACTCTAAGACCATGAAGGCCATGGTGGAGTTTCGTGAGCACACAGGTGACTTTCTCTTCCTTTAGTAATGTTTCATAATGTAGAGAGAAGAAGGAAAAAGGTGAATGCTGCAAACAGGACTCAAACTTTGTCTATGTAGACACTGCAGTGTTCCTTTTGTATGTTTTTAGAGCTGTAGTTTTACTAACCGCTTGAACCAGCACAAACCGTCTTTTGGCGTTAAAATTACACTGTCTGGTTTTACTTAAGACACGCAGTGACGAATTAAAGCAGAAATGGTGTGGAATATGCAGTTATAGGAGTCTCCTTTTCAGACACAAAATTTCTGGGAGGAGAGTATTCAACTGAATCACGCAACACGTTTTACTAATGTTTAAGCTCGTCAAAGTACTGGCATTTGTGCCATTATGTAACGCCCCCCAAAAATCACGTCTTAAACTGTTTTGTGCTTGAAATGCAATTATTGTTGTTAGGAGGAGGCGCTGCAGGGGACAATAGAGCGTGTGGTAGAAGGGAGAGGATTTTTTCCACATGTATTATTTTATCTGGTATGCCAGAAGAACACATTTAGTTTGCATATCATATTGTTTGCCAGTCCATGTTATTTTTAATTTGCTTCAGGAAATAAAAGGCAACTTGGAGTCACGCAGTACCAGGTCTATCAAAACCTCTAGCAAACCTTCATTTTTTGGCCTATATATATATATATATATATATATATATATATATATATATATATATATATATATATATATATATATATATATATAAACTAGCTTTAAGTAACTTACAAGACATGAGAACACTTGTTATTCACTAATTAGAATATCATCAACAAGTTGATTTATTTCACTAATTCCATTCAAAAAGTGAAGCTTGTATATTTTATTCATTCATTACACAGTCTGATGTATTTCATTTTTTATTTATTTTCATTTTGATGATTATAACTGAAACTAAGGAAAATCTGAACTGAACTCTCAACTGAAAAGTATGAACATGACAAGTATGAGCATGTACAGCACTCAATACTTAGTTTGGGCTCCTTTTGCCTGAATTACTGCAGCAATGCTGTGTGGCATGGAGTCGATCAGTCTGTGGCACTGCTCAGGTGTTATAAGAGCCCAGGTTGCTCTGATAGTGGCCTTCAGCTATTCTGCATTTTTGGGTCTGAATACCCCATAGATTTTCTATGGAGTTAAGGTCAGGTGAATTTTCTGGCCAGTCAAGAACAGGGATAACATGGTCCTTAAACCAGATACTGGTAGCTTTGGCACTGTGTGCAGGTGCCAAGTCCTGCTGGAAAATGAAATCTGCATCTCCATAAAGTTGATCAGCAGCAGGAAGAATGAAGTGCTCTAAAACTTCCTGGTATACGGCTGTGTTGACCTTGGACCTCAGAAAACACAGTGGACCAACACCAGCAGATGACATGGCACCCCAAACCATCACTGACTGTGGAAACTTTACACTGGACCTCAAGCAACGTGGATTGTGTGCCTTTCCTCTCTTGCTCCAGAATCTGGGACCCTGATTTCCAAAGGAAATGCAAAATTTTCTTTCATCAGAGAACATAACTTTGGACCACTCAGCAGCAGTCCAGTCCTTTTTTAAGCGAGACGCTTCTGACGCTGTCTGTTGTTCAAGAGTGGCTTGTCCCAAGGAGTGCGACAGCTGAAACCCATGTCTTACGTACGTCTGTGTGTAGTGGTTCTTGAAGCACTGACTCCAGCTGCAGTCCACTCTTTTTTGAATGGGTTTTGTTTCACAATCCACTCCAGGGTGCAGTTATCTCTATTGCTTTGTACACTTTTTTTCTACCACATCTTTTCCTTCCCTTCGCCTCTCTATTAATGTGCTTGAACACAGAGCTCTGTGAACAGCCAGCCTCTTTTACAATGACCTTTTGTGTCTTGCCCTTCTTGTGCAAGGTGTCAATGGTCGTCTTTTGGACAACTGTCAAGTCAGCAGTCTTCTCCATGATTGTGCAGCCTACAGAACTAAACTGAGAGACCATTTAAAGCCTTTGCAGGTGTTTTGAGTTAATCAGCTGATTAGAGTGTGGCACCAGGTGTCTTCAATATTGAACCTTTTCACCAAATTAAAATTTTCTCAGATACTGAATTCCCTAGTTGTCAGTTATAATAATCAAAATCAAAAGAAATAAACATTTGAAATATATCATTCTGTTTGTAATGAATGAATATAATATACAAGTTTCACTTTTTGAATGGAATTAGTGAAATAAACTTTTTGATGATATTCTAATTATATCACCAGCACCTGTATATGACTGTTTCAAGCTGTTGGGAATCAAGGGTTTCTTTAGAATCTTTTGTTTTGTTGTTGTTTCATCTAAACTCGCCTCTGAGACTGTAAATACAGCTACAAGTCTGGAACAGAATATTATGAAATGTATGTTAAATGTTAGATAACATTAAAAAACAGAGCAATTCACAACAGGGATGATATTCCCCCCATTATTTAAATATCTGTGGCATTTCTGTCAGTTTTGGTGGCATTTTTGCCCTGAGGCCTGCATAGTTTCTGACCCCTAACTGCTAGGCCATAGCTGTGACGCGTCCTATTTCCAGTATTCCTCTTTATTCGACCAGTGGCTTTATTTTATTGCTAGTTATAGCTTAAATGTCATTATTGTACTGTCTTTCAGGGAAACCCGCTTCCAGCAGTTCAGACGTCTGCCGCTTCTGTGGCACCAGGAACGGCACAGAGCTGTCTGCAGTAGGAAGTGTATGTTCAGACCAAGACTGTCAGGTATTTACTTAAAATGCCACTTTTCTGGCCACTTTTTTTACACTGTGAAATGTTTTCCTGGAATCAGTGATTTCATAAGCATACTTACAGTATGTATTTGAACTGTTGTGTAGGAGTACGCAAAGCTGGCCTGCAGTAAGACTCATCCGTGCGGTCACCCGTGTGGAGGGGTCAAAAATGAAGAGCTGTGTCTGCCCTGTTTACATGGTTGTGACAAAAGCGCCACCTGTCTGAAACAGGACGCTGATGATATGTGCATGATTTGCTTCACTGAGGCTCTGTCTGCTGCTCCAGCAATCCAGGTACAGTAGAATACAGTCACTGCGTGTGATGACATATAGAGGATATATAGTTACATGCATACAGTGTAACTGTTTGTCCTGGTTTATATGCAGATGGACTGCAGTCACGTGTTCCATCTTCAGTGCACAAGAAGGGTTCTGGAGAACCGCTGGCTTGGGCCCAGGATAACCTTCGGGTTCATGTCGTGCCCTATTTGCAAGGTAAATAAGCTAGTCTGGACTCACTTTGAGGTAAAAGTCAGCCTGAGTGGGTAATCAGAATAAAATCTAAATCACACTATTGCTTGGTGAGATATCTAATCGCCAAGATTGCATTTTAAGTAGACATATGTGCTGTCAGAGAGAAGGACAGCACTGTGTTCATTTACACGTGAGCAGCTCACATTTTAAATTGCAATAAAAATATATAATTGCAAAAGCCACAGTTCGATTTTGATGCGTCTTTCCTGTTTCCGCATTTCTTTTTAGAACAAAATCAACCACTCTGTCCTAAAAGATCTGCTGGACCCCATCAAAGAGCTGTATGAGGACGTGAGGAGGAAGGCTTTAATGAGACTGGAGTATGAAGGACTGCACAAGAGTGAAGCCATCACGATGTCTGGAGCTCGGTTCTACAACAACCCCGCTGGATTTGCCATGAACAGATACGCTTACTACGTCTGCTTCAAGTGCAAAAAGGTTCGATCTTCCCGAGTGTTGTTTGTTTTCTGTGGTGCTCTCAGACCTTCAGTGGAGCACAGGAAGCAGTGCTTTAAAACCATCTTCCTCCTTGTATATTATAGCTGAGGAAGCTTTCAGAAAGAGAACAGTTGGGTTTGAGTGAACCGTCCCTTTAAGGATGTCTCTGTTCACTGTGAATAGAATGGAAAAACATGGTTGGCAAAAACGATTAAAGCAGCTCACTCCTGTGGAGCAAGAGCTATTTGCCAGCATGAAATGAGATTTAGACTGCCATAATGAAGCCATTTCTCCAGCTGTTGTGCTAACAGTGTGCCTTCTGACTCATCCAGGCCTATTTTGGGGGAGAGGCTCGCTGTGATGCCGAGGCAGGACAAGGTGACGATTATGATCCCCGTGAGCTCATCTGTGGCGCTTGCTCAGATGTGTCCAGAGCACAGGTCAGTGGGACACACACATCATGTGCTTGCATTTGTTTAGGATTCTGTTTTTAACACAATAGACAGCTGCAGAAATGAGTCTGAAAGCCAAGGAAAAAATGTTTAGCCTAACTTTAACTTTTGACTTTAGGTGAAGGTATTTAGGCTTCAAAAGTTAATTTGTGAGGATTATCATGTAAGAATCAGGTTGCCCTAAAAATAAGATGCTCTATTATACTTCATCCTGGGATTGTTCCCTATTGACATTCGTGAGGTCTGCGCATCCAAATGATTTAGTTTTACAAATGTAAATGTTTACTTGGCTGATCAGTGTGATACAGTGGCTCAGTCATGGCTGCTTTTCAGTTTATCAGCACTTCTGCATATATTTAAGCATATATTTTACACTTAAATAACTTATTTCATAAAAATGATTTTTTTTTTCAAATATTTATAAATATATTATATATGCTTTCTCAAATATTTATAAATATATTATGTATGCATTTTTAAATTCAAATATTCTTAAAATATTTATTATTTAAAAAATAGTTACTTTTATAAAATTAATCATATCATCATAAATTCTAACATTATTTTCATGACAGTTATGCACATTTACCCTCGAAAATCGAATGTTTTTGCATTATAAAAGTGTTGCTTCAGTTTCTGATTTCATGGGATTGTTTGTAACAGAGAGAGAGAGAGTTTGTTTACCCCTCGTTCTTTTTGTTGCAGATGTGCTCTAAACACGGGACAGATTTCCTGGAGTATAAATGTCGTTACTGTTGCTCTGTGGCGGTGTTCTTCTGCTTTGGGACGACGCATTTTTGCAACGCCTGTCATGATGATTTCCAGAGGATGACCAGTGTCCCGAAAGAAGAGCTGCCTCATTGTCCTGCTGGTACAACACTTAAATGCTTGAATAATAATAAAAAAAAAAAAAAAAAGTCCCACCACCATTTTTGGTCTGTCTGAAACTCACGTCTTCTTGAATTTGGCCTTTTGTTCCATTACGAGCTGTTATTGAAACTTCTTCAGCCGACAACATGTTGACTTCAATTTCTTTCTTCCCTCACAGGACCAAAAGGAAAGCAGTTAGAAGGAAGCGAGTGTCCCCTGCATGTGGTGCATCCTCCCACCGGAGAGGAGTTCGCTCTGGGCTGCGGCGTGTGTAGAAATGCCCATACCTTCTAAACACCTACAATGATCTCTCTCTATATATATATATATATTCACCCTCCTGTGGCGGCCGGATCCCTCTTCAGCACAGCCCGAGAGCAGATACACCGGACGTCCCGTTCTGAGGGGGCTGTGACGGGCCCAGGGTGCATCCTCCCCTCTTTAGACGCAGAAAGAATGAAAAAAAAAGAACAAAATAAAACGAAGTTGTGACGTGTTTGCATGCAGCCGTTGTAACCCTGCGGCTTGTAGGAACGTTGCACACCTCCTGACCACTGAAGGGTAACAATGTATGGAGGATTTTGGGATCCGAGACCACGTGGATGGGCCATGATTTCAGCTTCTGGAATACAAGTTTAAGATTTTATTGTTGTATGTAAACTGACTTTGTTTTCGTAATCCTGTACAGTATTCCTTCACTTTCGGAGTGCATCATGGGTAAGATTCAAATGCTTTAAGAGGACTTAAGTATGTGACGCTGGAGGAAAATAGTGTACGATTTATCTAATCTTGTATATAATGACAGTAACCCTTCATATGTGTATTCCGGCGTTGCTACTCTCTTCACTTCAGTTTCGTTTGATATTCTGGCTTATGTTTTGAGCCAGAACTTTTAATGAAGTGCAATACTGGGTGTGCCTCCTCCTCGCAGATGTAAACATATGGAATGTATGTCAATAAAGCCGCTGTACATTTCGATACAGTGATGCACACGCTGTTTGTTGTGTTTTCCCCAGCAAGTGTGCCATCATTTCTGTAGTCAGATTGTTATCAAGGGGCTTGTTGTCTGCAGTGTCTGCCCTTTTGTCTCAATAACGTGATATAAACCCCTTATTTCTGTCATTTTAAAAACGAAGGTGAGTATGTTCTGCTTTTGTATTGGAAGAACAAGACTCCTTGGGGCCAGTCTTCACACCAAATCAAAGCAAAACGACATATATTAGAAATTGTGGCTATTTAGTGGTTGTTTTGGAGGCATATAGGAAGGAATGTTTTTTTTTTTTTGGAGGGGGGGGGGGGGGGGGGGCTGATGAACAGCTGCTGTAAAAGACTAAAAAATGCAACTTGTGAATCTGCTTTATATTATTATCTGTGGATGGAGCTGAATGGTATTAATAAACCGGGTTCTCTGTTCAGCAAGGTACATTACAAAAGGAGTGTCCTGTGCTTTTTTTTCATTCATCCTGAAACATGCAAGCTCAAAAATGAAAGTTGTTTATATAAAATACAGATAAAAAAGGCGAAAAGCATGGCTCCTGTCAAGATGTTTTAGGAGCTTCAGAAGGGCAGAGTTTGGGGAACCGATTATTGTTTAATGTTGTACATTTATTTCGTATATGTATATTGTCTTAGGCATATAATATAAGCTGTGTCAGTCACAAATTGTCTGTTTGTGTGAGAAGACCAGAATGCAAAACAGATGTGAGAAATGCAGTTAATATGCAAATATATCATTTATATGCATAAATACTTTGTCCTATCACAACATCATGTGTTTTGAATAGATGTAATGCAAGATGATTTTCAATCTGCCTTCAACATTACAGCATATCGATGACATTTACTGTATCATTTGATTCTGGAGAGCAATGGAGCTGGAAACTTTAATATATTTTTCTTGAATTTAACCTTCAGGAATTCCTTACTTATAATGTGACCATAGTTAAATATTTTATATCAGTAATATGTATTTAAAATATTTTTTTAGATCTTTTGGCACTTAATACTATTTGTGCAATAATTATGTTCCATTAATGATCACCTAAAATATATTTCTAATATTTATATTAATTATGTTACAGTGTGTTTAAGGTTAAAATATAATAAATGGTTTTAAATTCCAATGCAAAGAGGCAAATTAAAGTTATTTTGTGGTCTGATAAGAAAAAAAAAACTTTTCATTTGTAATGCCATGTTCTACAGGTCCTCAAAAAAATAGCATATTGTGAAAAAGTTCATTATTTTCCATAATGTAATGATAAAAATTTAACTTTCATATTTTTAGATTCATTGCACACCAACTGAAATATTTCAGGTCTTTTATTGTTTTAATACTGATGATTTTGGCATACAGCTCATGAAAACCCCAAATCTCCTATCTCAAAGAATTAGCATATCATGAAAAGGTTCTCTAAACGAGCTATTAACCTAATCATCTGAATCAACTAATTAACTCTAAAACCTGCAAAAGATTCCTGAGGCTTTTAAAAACTCCCAGCCTGGTTCATTACTCAAAACCGCAATCATGGGTAAGACTGCTGACCTGACTGCTGTCCAGAAGGCCATCATTGACACCCTCAAGCGAGAGGGTAAGACACAGAAAGAAATTTCTGAACGAATAGGCTGTTCCCAGAGTGCTGTATCAAGGCACCTCAGTGGGAAGTCTGTGGGAAGGAAAAAGTGTGGCAAAAAACGCTGCACAATGAGAAGAGGTGACCGGACCCTGAGGAAGATTGTGGAGAAGGACCGATTCCAGACCTTGGGGGACCTGCGGAAGCAGTGGACTGAGTCTGGAGTAGAAACATCCAGAGCCACCGTGCACAGGCGTGTGCAGGAAATGGGCTACAGAGAAGCAGCACTGGACTGTTGCTCAGTGGTCCAAAGTACTCCAGTGTCAAGTACCCACAGTCAGTGATGGTCTGGGGTAACATGTCAGCTGCTGGTGTTGGTCCACTGTGTTTTATCGAGGGCAGGGGCAATAAAGCTAGCTATCAGGAGATTTTGGAGCACTTCCATGCTTCCATCTGCTGAAAAGCTTTATGGAGATGAAGATTTCGTTTTTCAGCACGACCTGGCACCTGCTCACAGTGCCAATACCACTGGTAAATGGTTTACTGACCATGGGATTACTGTGCTCAATTGGCCTGCCAACTCTCCTGACCTGATCCCCATAGAGAATCTGTGGGATATTGTGAAGAGAGAGTTGAGAGACGCAAGACCCAACACTCTGGATGAGCTTAAGGCCGCTATCGAAGCATCCTGGGCCTCCATAACACCTCAGCAGTGCCACAGGCTGATCGCCTGCATGCCACGCCGCATTGAAGCAGTCATTTCTGCAAAAAGATTCCCGACCAAGTATTGAGTGCATAACTGAACATAATTATTTGAAGGTTGACTTTTTTTGTATTAAAAACACTTTTCTCTTAGTGGTCGGATGAAATATGCAAATTTTTTGAGATAGGAATTTTGGGTTTTCATGAGCTGTATGCCAAAATCATCAGTATTAAAACAATAAAAGACCTGAAATATTTCAGTTGGTGTGCAATGAATCTAAAATATATGAAAGTTTAATTTTTATAATTACATTATGGAAAAAAAAAAGATATTTTTCACAATATGCTAATTTTTGTTGAAGGACCTGTATAGCTTTTTAATATGTATTTATTTCTCAAAAGAGTATTGTAGGTAATACCTGCTTTTCAATTTTTACTGATACTCCTAAGTATACACACGCAACTGAATATTAACGAATGCAAGCAAATATTGAATCTAAGACGAAAGTTTCAAATTGTGCTGAAAAAAAAAATCATTCATGCAAACCATAGTTGTGCACTTTCAGCGCATTTAAAAGCACATCAAAAACAACAAGAGTAACTTTACTGCATTAGAGTCACGGATGCTGCTGTTATTGTCACGTGGTGCATGTAACCTTTATCTTCGTGTATAGGCTCGACCAATCACAGTCTGTCACTGTAAGTCCCTCACACTAATAATTAGAATCACATTAAACGCGTCTACTCATAAATGTCTATCAAAAGAAAAAAACAAAAATGATTGATCTTTCTGAGTGAGCGCCTCCTGGAGGAAGAGTCCAGTCACGCGCGCGCGCGCACGCACACACGCACACACGCACGCGCACGCACGCACGTCCGACTCAACAATAACAACAACAGCGCCATTTTCATCGCTGGAGGAGGCGGGCCGCTGGGATGTCCCTCGGTAAACAGTGACAGCGCAGTGAGAAGTAGGTCAAGCAGCGACATCTGCGAGACTCCCGAGAAAACAACACATAAACACAGAAATCCGCCCTCGTTCGACTCCAATGCGTGTGCCCTGCGCCGCTCGGATGTGTTCAGCTCCCGGTCCTGGTTAACGTTCAGACCACTTCTCAGGATTTGGATTATTTTTCACTGTTCGCGAGCGATCTGAGTGGAGATAACACGAGCAACGCGCAAAACAGGTCATTTGGGATCCGCAGCAGCGCAGTAAGATTGTTGTTGGCTTAATCTAACTAGATCACCGCCTCTGTGACTAAATGCTTGTGTGCAATGTGTTTATTGGATTAATGGTGTGTTTATTCACGGAGAATATCTCATCCGTCATGATAATTGATTGCTGGTCAGCCTTCGAGTTTTTTACGCAACTTAAAGTCGCTTCGAGTGAAATGTGTCACTTGTTTTTGATTTTACATTTATACAACAAATAAGATTTCCGCTGATGCATGGTTTGTTAGGACAGTATTTGGCTGAGATGCAACTATTTGAGTAAATCGCCTTTAAAGTTGTCTAAATGAAGTACTTCGCAATGCATATCACTAATCAAAAATAAGAATTTATATATTTATGGTATGGAATTTACTAAATATCTTCATGGAACATGAGCTTTACTTGATATCCTAATGGTTTTTAGTATAAAAGAAAAATCTAAAGTTTGGACGAATGCTACTAATATTACGTTTCCCTTATTTCCAGAAAAGCTCAAAGCCATTCAAACGTAATAAATATAGCTAAACCTGTAAAATGATCTCATTTTAGTATGCATGTCCTGTTCGAACGTGCGTCCTGCATGTTTGTATCTGCCACTGTGTGTTTGCATTGGGTCTGTTTATACGTCATTTCTTTTGCTTCTCAGCTCTCGCAGGCCCTCGAGAATGAAAAGGAGGTTGAGCAGAGAGTGTGAGGACAGCACCTCATCCTGCGAGGGGCCGACGGACTCCTGCAAGAGGGTCAGACAGCCCGCAGAGGACTCTGGAGATCTGCCGCCCGACTGGGCTCGCCTGCCGCAGGAGATCCTGCTCCACATCTTCCAGTTCCTGCCTCTCCTGGACCGCGCCTTCGCCTCGCAGGTCTGCCGCGGCTGGAACGAGGCCTTCCACATGCCCGAGCTGTGGAGGTGCTTCGAGTTTGAGCTCAACCAGCCCGCCAGCTCTTACCTGAAGGCCACCCATCCAGACCTGATAAAACAAATCATCAAGAGGCACTCCAATCATCTACAGTACGTCAGCTTCAAGGTGAGGAAGAGGACGGTTACCAGCTGGCTCCACATCACAGCTCAGAAATCAAGCTCACATCAAAGCGATAGTTCACCCAAAATTTACATTTCAGGCTAAATTTACTGACCAAAATCATGTGGTTTCAAACCTGTATGAGTATCTTTTTTTCTGCAGAGCATTAAGATATTTGGAAGAATGCTGGTAACCGATGTGTGGCGATGGAAACCAAAATTTGGTTTGGTTACCAGGATTCATATATGTGGCCAAAACCAGTCATAACTGTCATTTCTTTGGAATTGACATTTATACATCATCTGAATGCTGAATATATAAGCTTTCTAATAAGGTTTTTTTTTTTTTTTTTTAGGAAACCACAATATTTGGCTAAGATGCATCTATCTGAAAATCTCAATCTGAGGGTGTAAAAAAAAAAAAAATTTTGAGAAAATAAATTTGTCCAAATGAAGTTCTTGGCAATACATATTACTTATCAAATATTAAGTTTGAATATATTTACGGTAGGAAATTTACAAAATATCTTCATGGAACATGATCTTAACTTGATATCCTAATGCTTTTTAGCATAAAAGAAAAAAGATAAGTTTGTCCCATACAGTGTATAGTTTGCTATTGCTCCAAATATATGACTTATGACTGGTGAGGTGGCCCAAGGTCACATACAGTATATATAATTTTTTATGATTCAAAGATTAAAGAATCTCATACAGGCTTAAAACAGTGTTAAAATATATATATATTTTGGGACGGTGTACTATTCTAACTAAACTATAATTTACATGTATATAACCAAATCATGTCATTCCAAACCTATAAGACAATTATCTTTAAAATACAAATTAAAATATTTGTAATAAAACCTCTGAAAGTCCACACAACCAAAAGTACATCAAAAAGTACATAATGTAATCTGTAGGAATCAAGTTATTTAAACCGGATCTTCTGAAGAGACAACTTAATATGCAAACAGATTTAATCTAGGCTTTTATTTACATATAAACACTGATCACATATGGTAAACAGAATAGATCTGATATACTTGTTAGATATGATGGATGAATGTCTTGGATTAAACCAATGGTTTGGTATAGTTAACTTTTGAAATGTCTTTATAAACATTTTGAAGCCTTAAAAACTGATTGCATAGACATTCAATGGAGGGACAGAAATCTCTTAGCTTTTCATTAGAAATGTATTAGTTTCAAAGATAAATTGATATCTTGTGGGTTTGTCATGAGGGTGAGTAAATGATGACAGATTTTTTCGGTCACACTTTATTTCAGCCCCAATACTTGCTAGTAGCAAACCACTGACTACGGCTTTTGCTTCAATAAACTTCTTATTTGCTGTGTATATATGCATCACGATTAATCGCATCCAAAATAAGTTTTTGTTTACATAATGTATAAGTGTGTACTGTGAATATTTATCATGCATATATACAGACAGCATATATTTTGAAAATACGTGTATATATTTATATATTCATATAAATTATATCATATTAAATATATTTATATATATAAACATAACGTATCTTTCTTAAATATATACATACATGTGTGTGAATTTATATACACATGATAAATATACACAATACACACACATGAATAACGTACACAAAACTTTTATTTTGGAGGCGATTAATTGCGATTAATCATTTGACAGCACTTATATAAACAAATCATATATTTCTTAAATATATACATGCTTGTGTGTGTATACATATTAAATATACATAGTACACATACATATATTTGTTACACAAAACCTCTATTTTGGATGCGAATATTCGTTTGCCCAGCAGTAAATATTATATAGACTTGCTTTAATTAAAAGTGAGTGGATGTGCATATGATGGCTGTATTACGGTAGCTCTGAGCATGGCTCGTCTGATCAGTCGAGTCGCTGGAGCTGATGTTAAGTGTGTGTGGTCTGTGTGCACAGGTGGACAGCAGCACAGAGTCAGCGGAGGCTGCGTGTGACATCCTGTCTCAGCTGGTCAACTGCTCTCTGAAGACGCTTGGGCTGATCTCCACTGCTCGGCCGAGCTTCATGGAGCTGCCGAAGGTATCAGGACCTGTGTAACTGAGGCTGGGCTGATGGGTCGGTTGTTTTCTGATGTCTGATTGTTTCCTCTCTTCAGTCCCACTTCATCTCTGCACTCACCGTGGTGTTTGTCAACTCCAAGTCTCTGTCGTCTCTGAAAATTGACGACACGCCAGTGGATGATCCTTCGCTCAAGGTCCTGGTGGCCAACAACAGTGACACACTCAAGCTGCTGAAGATGAGCAGCTGCCCTCATGTTTCTCCTGCAGGTATGACTTACTCATCTGACGCTGGAATGTGATGCTATTTGGGGAACTGTGATTCTATAGTGTTGGTCAGTGCAGGAAATATACTCAACGCCGAATTCGGTTGCTTGAGCACATTCTTTTATTCAAAAAGTTTATTAATTTTAATTAAAACTGTTAATTACGGACGGGTGCTATTAAGTTTCAAATCGAAAGTAGTCCATATCACTTGTGCTTTAGGTACAAAGTCTTTCTAAGCCATTTCATGCAAAACAAAGAAAGTAACAAAGCAGTTAATAATAAAGCAAATGAATTCCTTATTCACTGAAAATCTGAAATAGTTTACAAAGGTTGTATGGACTACAAATATGGAGCACTGACAGCAAACACCATTAGGTTTGTTCACATTAACATTTACATTTTTATTCATTTAGCTGACACTTTTATCCAAAGCGAATTACAATTGCTATATATGTCAGAGGTCGCACGCCTCTGGAGCAACTAGGGGTGTCTTGCTCAGGGACACATTGATGTCAACCAGTGGATTCGAACCCAGGTCTCTCCGACCAATGGCATGCGTCCTATCCACTGCGCCATCACCACCCCATTAAATGAATAGTTCACCCAAAATGAAAATTATTTATATTCTTATAGTTATATTAAAAAATGTCTTGACTCTTCCCAGGTTTATAATGACAGTGAATGGGGGTTGAGATTTTGAAGTCCAATAAAAGTGCATAAATGGTTTATGTTTATAAGTGTTTTCCTTACAAATCTGATGAAAATGGCACATGTTGCATTCCCAGATGAACGTTATAATAAACCCAAACGTGCAGAGATGCTCCACACATCATAAATTAACAGTTAACAGTTACAGTTAGACAGTTCGGTTGGAGTGGCATTTACTGTGAACAGAGCTGTTCCGACACGCACGATTGTGACCTACATGCATGGACATACAGCGCATATTAAACCTGCATTGGATGTATTTATTCAATTTAATTGTAAAGTTTGTGAATTCACAGTAGAATTATGCTTTATGATTTTGTCAATAAATGATATCTTTGTTGGACAACAGGTTTGACAACAGGCTCACACATGCTACTAATTCAGGCTGATTCTTTGTGCACTGTACAGCCCTAACCAAACCAGTTCCAGATTGTAAAAGGAGCTCCTTGTTTATCAATAAACTCTGCAATGTCACTTCGCACAGTCACACACAGAAATGTGTTAACTACTAGATTTTATTGGTATTATCGCGGGAAGACTAGTTCTTATCTTGAGAAGAATTTCTACTGGTACATCTCTAACGACGAGATATCACTCATTAGGGATAGGGAAGTAACTGTTCACTCCACTCATGATTCGATTCACGATTTTGATTTAACAAATAAATTTTCTTATGCTTTTTTTTATCAAAATGAAATTGAAGACATTCTAAAGTAATTACTGTGGTGTTCTTTTATTGGACTATCGCTGCATGTTTCTTAGTGAAATAGAAATATATAAAAAAACTAAATTTTATTTTTTAAAACGAATCCCAAAACAAATAAGCAAGTTACACACACACACAAAAAAATCTCTTCATATAAACAATCTAAGGCTTTGTCTGTTCACTTTCCATTTAAAATGAAGCAACCACTGTATTTTGATTATCATCCAAACAAAGATGCAGCATGAGTAGTTTTTAATCTAAATTAGATTGTATAATTTCAAAATTTAAAGCAAAAACAGACTGGTCTGGCTTTAGTTTTGTGAAACCATACTACATAAAACATCTGCACGAAACAGCAGAAGCTCTGAATGAGACACAAATTCACTTTCTGCCAGCAGGTGGCGCTTATGAACAGCAATGATACAGTGTTTCCTGGGTTACCGCTGAAAAACAAAGCAGATCAGTCTTTTTGAAAGACAATCAGTTCCCCTCTGATATACATTCATATAAACTCTTACTCCAATTGAATTGTGATTTGTTTGGCATCTCAACGGATTTGAATCATCACATATTTTAATCGATTTTCAACCGGCCTGCGGTTAATTGTTACTCCCTATCGCCCATCCCTATACTCGGCACATGCAAAATGTCTCTGATTTTATATAATCGAGTATTTTAATTGAATCGAGGAAACTTGATTAACACCTTATTTAGATCAAGCAGCTGTGCTTTGTATATTATCTGTAGTGTCTAGTTAGGTGAAACCCATCCGTCTGCTGTTGTTGCAGGTATTCTGTGCGTGGCTGATCAGTGTCACGGTCTGAGAGAGCTGGCTCTGAACTATCACTTACTGAGCGACGAGCTGCTGCTGGCGCTGTCCTCCGAGAAGCACGTGCACCTCGAGCATCTGCGCATAGACGTGGTGAGCGAGAACCCCGGCCAGCAGTTCCACACCATCAAGAAGAGCAGCTGGGACGCCATGGTGCGCCATTCGCCCAAATTCAACCTGGTCATGTACTTCTTCCTGTACGAGGATGAGTTTGGGCCCTTTTTCCGTGACGAGATCCCCGTCACGCACCTGTACTTCGGCCGCTCGGTCAGTAAAGAGGTCCTGGGCCGCGTGGGCATGAATTGTCCGCGTCTGGTGGAGCTGGTGGTCTGTGCCAACGGTCTGCGGCCGCTGGACGAGGAGCTGATCCGTATCGCCGAGCGCTGCCAGCACCTGTCGGCCATCGGACTGGGCGAGTGCGAGGTCTCCTGCAGTGCTTTCGTGGAGTTCGTGAAGATGTGTGGCCGCCGTCTCTCCCAGCTCTCCATCATGGAGGAGGTGCTCATCCCAGACCACAAATACAGCCTGGATGAGATCCACTGGGAAGTGTCCAAGCACCTCGGGCGCGTCTGGTTTCCAGATATGATGCCCACCTGGTGAAACCAGAAGACCGTGCAAGCCTTTGGTAATATGGACTCAATGGCTTTCTGTGAGTTTCACAGTTTGCGATGGATATTCCCACAGTGCTATAGTGAATGTGGAATGTTGTAAAGTGATAGTTCACACAGAAATGAACATCATTTACTCACCCTTGAGTCCTTTCAAACATGTATGATCTTCTTCTGTGGATCTTGAAAGAAGATATTTTGAAGAATGTTGATATCTGTTTTGGTGTCCATTAACGTCATTGTATTGACACACACATACACAAAAACATTTCACGGAAGAAAGTCACACAGGTTTGTAGAATGACATGACCTGGCATTTATATTATTTTTCAATGAACCATTTCCCATTAAGATTTTTGCCATAAATAACAATCAAGCATTTTTTACCAATATAATTATTGTTTGACTTATTATTAGTCCCATTAGATACTCGTTACTGCAATAAAGGAATTGCAACAGCTCTATTGATATTTAATCTGCATAAAGGCAGTGCAACAAAATTCACTATGATCTATATATTAAAAAACTGCTAGGATCTAAGTATTTTGTACTATAGATTACAAAATTAAGCTTACTTGTGAAAAATAAGTTTGCATTATTGATTTTTGAGATGTAACATAACCTGCACTGCGTTTACCAAAAGCATACATTGATCCTAGTTCCATTGGTGGCAATGGGTCTACGATGTTAAAAGGAATATGATGCTTTCGGGAAAAAGTCCTTGATATTTTGTTAAATTTACTAATTTATCTTTTTTTTTTCTCTGGACATTTTCTTTATAAAACTAAATCAAATATTGCTGTACATGGAAAAAAATGTATATACTGTACAACAGATTGTTTTGCAGGACAAAAATGATACATTTAATCTAGAAAGGAAACTGCAACAGGCCGCTGTTTTATTTCACTGCAGATAGTCATTATTCATGGTTTTCAAGGAATAGGCTCTTTGTCTTTGTTGACATCCTAAGCAGATGCTTCACTATTTCTTAGTCACTTAGTTCTGCTGTGCATCTATATCTGTCTTCAGTGGCTCAACGTTTAAGCAACTTACCATCCATTTTGCCAAATGCTTGTCTACAAGGATGTTGCATCTGGGCTTTTGATTAATCTGCCCAATCTGAAGGCTGCTTTGTGTTGCAAGTTCTCACTATGAATCTCCAGCAGATCTTAATGGCATGAAAAACCATAACACGGTTGTCCCTTGCCAACTAGTGGCCAAGGTTCACTAACCAACACAAAAATAAAGATAAAAGGAAGTGGGTTGGGCTTTTGGTTTATGTAGATAGATGATTAACAATATTTTATGTGATTTGTATAATATTACAGGTTTGGTATTGCAGTGCTTTTGTACAAAGATGTATAGTGAATATTTTGCACCTTATATATGTACCAAATTGAAATCTCTCTTTCTGGTGGTTTAATTGCTCATGTTTTGGTGTAGCAGGGAATAATAAAACAGCATATTTTCAAGGTTTGTCAGAGAGGAAGGAAAGGAAAGGATCAGTGTTTGGCTGACAGCACACTTGGGTCCTCAGATTTGGAAGAATATTGTTAAAGCACCTTAGGGATACAATGAAGCGTTGACTGGTTTCTATTAGATTGCATGAAGAATGTTGTGCAATGATGGGATACGACCACATAATGAATGAATTAGTCTGGATATGTACGCAATGCACGATCTGGCTGCGTTAAAATCCACCCCTTAATTTCAGTTCAATATGATTCAGTATTGGAGTGATGCAGTGAAAACATTTTCCTTTAAGAAGGAAGTCCCACGTGTCTGTATATAAAATGCTGTGTGTTTGATATAAATAGAAATGCTTATTTCTCTGTGGAGGTTTGAAGTGTTTCTTTGCTGATCTCTTTAAGATGAGTGGGAATTACTCTGTGATGGTTCTTTGTACCCTTGGATTAGATTTAATCATTATAATTTATTGATATACTTTTTCATTATTAATTATCATCTTATGATAGTTAAGCTTTAAGTGAGATGCTCCTTTTTGATTTATATGCATATTATATCATTAGTCAATAGTTTTTTGTTTTGTTTTTTCATTTGTTTAACCGTTTTTAGAATTAAAGCGGTTTTATCTTTTGCAAATTGTTGTAGTGACTAAATTAAGGAAACTTAAGATTCCTGCCAGCATTTGAAAGTGAAATATTCTTTTAAAAAACGATCAGAAAAGGGAAGTCACAGCCCATTAGTTCACATACAAATTAAAATACACGAGCTCTGCTTTAGTCAGCTGTGCATATCTTGCCAATTTGAAACAAAAAGCTTTTTGTTAGACTAGCTTTTTTGGATATGCAAGCTGGAGTGAATTACATCAACAACTCGATGCAAACCAGAGCACAGGAAATGAGAAAAAATGTACAAATAGCATCAAACCCAGTGCTTATGTATTTGATTTTTTTTTTTCTGAAGCAAGTGAGCATATTGCTTGTATTGCGAATATGAAAGCATCACATTTCATTTTTGTGTTGTTGTACAAAAAATGTATATAACATTGTCTTTTATTGAAATAAGGGTGAATAAACATTGTGTGAAAACTTGGTGTGACTGTTTTACAGATCATCAATTAAAGGTGCTAGTCATATAATTAGAATATCATCAAAAAGTTGATTTATTTAACTAATTCTACTTAAAAAGTGAAACTTGTTTATTTATTTTAATTTTGATGATTATAACTGATAACTAAGGAAAATCCCAAATTCAATATCTCAGGAAATTAGAATATTGTGAAAAGGTTCAAAATTGAAGACACCTGGCGCCACACTCTAATCAGCTGATTAACTCAAAACACCTGCAAAGGCCTTTAAATGGTCTCTCAGTTTAGTTCTGTAGGCTACACAATCATGGGGAAGACTGCTGACTTGACAGTTGTCCAAAAGACGACCATTGACACCTTGCACAAGGAGGACAAGACACAAAAGGTCATTGCAAAAGAGGCTGGCTGTTCACAGTGCTCTGTGTCCAAGCACATTAATAGAGAGGAAAAGATGTGGTAGAAACCCATTCAAAAATGTGGGGGAGATTCACAAAGAGTGGACTGCAGTTGGAGTCAGTGCTTCAAGAACCACTACACACAGACGTATGCAAGACATGGGTTTCAGCTTCACATTCCTGGTGTCAAGCCACTCTTGAACAACAGACAGCGTCAGAAGTGTCTCGTTTCAAAAAGGACTGGACTGCTGCTGAGTGGTCCAAAGTTATGTTCTCTGATGAAAGTAAATTTTCAGGGTCAAAAATCAGGGTCCCAGATTCTGGAGCAAGAGAGGAAAGGCACACAATCCACGTTGCTTGAGGTCCAGTGTAAAGTTTCCACAGTCAGTGATGGTTTGGGGTGCCATGTCATCTGCTGGTGTTGGTCCACTGTGTTTTCTGAGGTCCAAGGTCAACACAGCCGTATACAAGGAAGTTTTAGAGCACTTCATGCTTCCTGCTGCTGACCAGCTTTATGGAGATGCAGATTTCATTTTCCAACAGGACTTGGCACCTGCACACAGTGCCAAAGCTACCAGTGCCTGGTTTAAGGACCATGGTATCCCTGTTCTTAACTGGCCAGTAAACTCGCCTGACCTTGACCCCATAGAAAATCGATGGGGTATTGTGAAGAGGAAGATGCGATATGCCAGACCCAAGAATGCAGAAGAGCTGAAGGCCACTATCAGAGCA
This sequence comes from Carassius gibelio, assembly GCF_023724105.1. NCBI lineage: Eukaryota > Metazoa > Chordata > Actinopteri > Cypriniformes > Cyprinidae > Carassius > Carassius gibelio. Next base: position 6,544,251 of record NC_068404.1, on the reverse strand, counting down.
GCCTGGGCTCTCATAACACCTAAGCAGAGCCACAGACTGATCCACTCCATGTCACACCGCATTGCTGCAGTAATTCAGGTAAAAGGAGCCCAAACTAAGTATTGAGTGCTGTACATGCTCATACTTGTAATATTCTAATTTCCTGAGATACTAAATTTGGGATTTTCCTTAGTTGTGAGTTATAATCATCAAGATTAAAAGAAATAGACATTTGGAATATATCAGTCTGTGTGTAATGAATTAATATAATATTCAAGTTTCATTATTTTGAATGGAATTAGTGAAATAAATCAACTTTTTGATGATATTCTAATTATATGACCAGCACCTGTATAAGAAGGCAACAATATTCATCAATATACAGTGCAGCGACAACAAGACATTAAAAATGATTTCTGACATTAGTATAAATGATTAACACTTAATCTGATAAATCCGCCATCATCTGCAAAGGAAATAAAACATTTAAAATGTAATTTTATTTACAAGCAAAAATAGGGGTTGTCCAATATCGTTTAGGCAAAAACAATATGGTGGTTATGGTAGAGGAATCTCCTCAAAGGTTATTTTAATGTAAGGATATTTCATCGGCAGCTTCCAATATTCAGAGTTGTAGTAGAAATAGAAGGTCTTCTCTAGGACCACCTTTTCAAAAGCCTCCAACAAGCTTTCAATCATTTCCACGAAGGACTGGTGCGAGCGGAACGAGTGGAAGAACTTCTTGATGTCTGTGGCCAGATCTTTGGTGGAGGACTGCTGAAAGATGGAGTCGTTTCCCAAATGGACCGGCTCTCCGCTGAACAGATAGATCTTGGTGTAATAAGTAGGCGTCTGGCTGGACAGCTCGGCGCCCAAATCCAGCAACTTCTTATATGTGCGGTGCACAAACTGAGAACAGTCGTAGGACTCAAACCACGTGGTGGCGTTTGCACCAGCATCTGACTTGACCGTCCAAGTCTCGTAATAAACACCCGTTTCGTTGTCCTCCTGAACCCAGCGAGCCATCTCATTAAACACCTCGCCTAATAAAAATAAAACCATCATGTTTGTTTGTTTGAGAGCTTCGGGATACACCAGCTTTCTTAATTCACAGAAACTTGTGTGTGAGGGGTAGGTTTACAGTTTTTACAATATAAAAACCATCATGTCTATGGAATGTACCCATAAAACATGGACATGCGTGTGCGTTTAATAGTAATACAAATACATCATTATCATTAATATTTTCGCCAGGCTTACCCGAAATCTCTCCGATCTTCTCCAGAGTGCCGTTCTGTTTCCAGTGGATGTCATCGATGCCCTCGTAGAAACAGGCGGCTCCCTGATTACACCAGAAGGGCGCGCTCACGCTCGCTCTCTCGTGCGGAAAGGTGCAGTTCCCCAGCTGAAACAGCTCGTACCACTCCAAGGTGAAGTTTCGTCCCGTTCTTGCGCTTCCAAAGCCGACGGCATCATGCATGATATGCTGAAGAGTGTGCAAAACCTTCGGTTAGACTCCAGCGAGCAAACTCTTAGAGGACAGGGGTCTGCTGTTCACTTACAAACTTTCCCAGCATGTCTCCGTATTTGAACTCCCACACCGGAGTCTGCAGTCTGAACACCGAGATGATGTCCGAGTCGGTCATCACAGGGATCCGGCCGTCTGGATCCCCGCTCGGGCAGAACGGGTACAAAGCCTGGCAGTAGGGATCCACATCTGGACGCCTGTCAAGTCGCCTAGAAATTAATATTACAATGGGTTGGTGCTTGTCATATAACAAAATTAATATTTGTGACCCCGGAGCACAAAACCAGTCATAAGTAACAGGAGTATATTTGAAGCAATAGCCAAGAATACACTGTATGGGACAAAATTATAGATTTTTCTTTTATTCCAAAAATCATTAGGATATCGTTAAGTAAAGATCGTGTTCTGTGAGGATATTTAATATGCTAAGGACTTCATGTGGACAAGTTTAAAGGTGATTTTCGCAATATTTTGAAAAATTATTATTATTATTTTTTTTTTTTTGCACTCTCAGATTTCCAAATAGTTGCATCTCGGTCAAATATTGTCCGTTCCTAACAAACCATACATCAATAGAAAGCTTATTTATTCAGCTCTCATGTGAAGTATACATCTCAATTTTGAAAAATCGACACTGAAGACTTAAGGTTTTGTGGTCCAGGGTCACATTAATCAGAATATAACCATGAAATAGTGTATCACTGGGGATAAACTATGGGGCGCCCTTCTAAAGAACAGATTTGACCACTAAAATAAATGATTCAACACAAGTTAGATATGCACAAGTTAGATATACACAAGTTAGATATACACAAGTTAGTGTATAATTGTATGCGTGTAAGAAATCATTGTTTAACATTCAATTGTGTGATTCATTTTCATATTAATATTTAAATAGCCTGCTAAATAAAATAAAATAAAAAAATGAAACCAATAAACCATTGTGAAAAGTAACTTGCAAACAGTGTACTGAAAACGAAACACTATGAAGCAAGCTGACAGTGAGAGTGAACACATTTGACTGTGGTTCTGACTCACTCGTAAGGCACAGGCCAGAGCTGCTGTCCACTGAGCGATCCCACAATCCAACAGAAGAACACCAAAAACTTCATGTCAGCACGGGCTCGCAGAAACACTCATGTGATGTTTGTCCGACTTGCAGCTGTCTAAAAGATTGTTTCTGTCTCACATCCTTGTTTTAGAGAACATGGATCACGTGACTCTCTAAATTGAGTCACCTGGTCAGTCACGCGCTTTTTTTGTTGTTGTTGTCACGTGCTACGATCCTGTCAAAATAAAAGTCTCGTTATTATAATACATAATAGTAGCCAACGTAACATTCATATGATTGATATTATATCTAAACAATAACAATAATACCACTTTTTATTATTATTATTATAATTATTATTATTATTATTAGGATCGATTAGATCGATTATTTAGAAATCAAGGGTTCAAATAAAACAAGGGGGAATCAGCTTCCAGAAGAGATCAGATGTGCTAAAACATTAGTCACATTTAAATCTAGACTCAAAACTCATCTGTTTAGCTGTGAATTTACTGATTGAGCACTGTGCAGTGTCCGAACCGATTGCACTGTATTTTACGTATTCACTGTATTTTATGTAAAAATCATTTTCTGTTTTTCATTTTAAATAAGTCCATTTTTAAATAATTTCCAAAGTTTTAAAATCGTTTGTTTTTATTTTTCTTCATTACTATTTTACTTTATTTTATGTTAAGCACTTTGAATTACCATTGTGTACGATTTCTAAAGATTGTATAAATTAAATTTACAACACAAATTAATATAAAAATGTATACACTAAAATCAAACATGAGGAGTCAAAAGCAACTTTGTGATTATTTTCTTAAAAATGTATTTAAAATTATTTGCATTTGTCTCCAAATTCAAGGTTAATCTATCCATCATTTCAAATTAGTGGTCTATTTTGAAAAAGTATTATTTATTTTCAATGTTTTAAAACTGTTATTTTATGCAGAAAGTAAAAGGCAAATAAGGCAGCGTCGTACAGTTCAAAGTAACGTTATCTATAACAGATAAAAACAACAAAAAGAACATAAAATGTATTAAAAAACATATACATAAAAAAATAAAATTTAAAAATAGGATAAAAAGTGGTAACGTTTTATAACAAAGTGTTGTTGTTGTTGGTCTGAAGTTAATTGCTATGGTAACGGTAAACAGTGTGGAAGTGAAGCGGTTGTTTCGGCGTGGTTCTTCTTCTCTGTTCAGTGATCTCTAGCTCATCATGTCAGACGCGGGCTCTGAAGAGTTTGACGAGGAGCAGGGCTCTCTGGGGGTGAGTTACTCTCAGTAACGCTAGTTCGGCTGAACTAACGGTGAGTAGACAGTAAGGGACAACAGTCGTGTGTTGCAGGAGTACGAGGGAGACAGAAATGAAGCAGGAGAGAGACATGGACAGGGCAGAGCTGTCCTGCCGAAGGGAGACACTTACCAAGGAGCTTATGAAACCGGCAAGAGATGTGGCCAGGTCATTCTGCTCATCAAACACACCCGTTAGATCAGTTCTGCCCTACATGCAGTTTCTGTTCTCATAAGCATAAACATACGATAAAGCTTGTGTTGTCTGTATATCAGGGGACATATAAGTTCAAGAAAGGGGCCAGATACATTGGAGAATGGTACATGAATTTAAAACACGGAGAGGGTGTGTTTTATTACCCAGATGGCTCCAAATATGAAGGTAACTTAAGTCAACATTTTCTAACGTTATAATATCTCAAGAACATTGATTTAGGTTCAGTTTTTTAATGCAGATTAGTTATGATGAACAATGTACTTAACAGAGAGTTGTTATCTTGAACTAAAACGGTTAAAAATATATTTGTTAATTAACTATAGCTAAATAAAATACTAGACTATACTACTAACATCAGTTAGAAGAAGTAAGTGGAAATACTGAGACTACTAACTGAAATAATAAAATAAATAAATAAAACTAAGTAATTAATCAAGACTATTTATAAATATGAAATAAATATGGAAAATGTAAACGCTTATTCAAAATATTAATACAATTATAAGAGTGACACTCAAATAACATTGATTTGACTTTAAAAAAAAACATTTAGAAATTAATGTGCATTTTTCATATCAGCAATATTATGCTGGTAATATAATTTAGAATTAAAAATGTATTCAAGTAGTAATAATAATTATAGTGGTCTAAGTTTATAGCATGAAATGCCATCTTCTCATGTCATATTTCTTGCACAGGAAGCTGGGTGGATGACCAGCGGCAGGGTCATGGTGTTTACACATACCCCAATGGAGACACATATGATGGGGAATGGCTGCACCATCAAAGGTAGTCTTTCTCACTGATCTAATCTGGTTATCTATATGTCTACTCTATGGATATTAGTTATAAAAGTATTCATAACGACTTCAGTTTAGCTAAAAATGAATGGCAAAGCATTCTTATAAAGTTTCTACTGTATCTCTGTGTTTCTCTCTTAGACATGGGCAGGGTACATACACACATCACGAAACTGGCTCTCAGTACATGGGCACATGGGTCATGGGAAAGATGGCGTCCACTGGGCAGCTGATCCATCTGAACCACAGATATCAGGGCAACTTTTTCAATAATAATGTAGGTAACACTCCACATTTGTGGTTCTGAGCTGGTGGCTTGTAGCAAATGATTTGTTGATCTGATCAAATTGAGTGCAGACAGCAAGGAAAACCCATTACTATTTAATAATAAAATGCAACTAACTGTATAGTCCAAATAGCCGAATAAATAGACTTAACTTAAATTGTGCATCCTAAAAAAAACCGTTGTTTTAATTTGTTCTATATTAACTCCAGCATTAAATATAGCAAGACACTTGCCTTTCTGTCACACAGTGATCTCTTATTTGTTATTTTGTAGCCCTCTGGTCCAGGGAAGTATGTGTTTGACATTGGCTGTGAGCAGCATGGAGAGTATTTCCAGTTAGAGCCGGTACGTCTCTTCATGCTTTACAAGATGTCTTTACATTCATGAGAATGTATTTTAGGTGAAATGATCATAAAAACCTGCAGAAAGAGTTTTGCTGGTATACATCTGTTATGAGAATTGTTTACATACCCTTATGAAAAAGAAGTGCACTTAAATGTACAGAATATGCACTTGTAGCGTTGTTAAAATCTTAAAAGTACACACACACACACACACACATATATATATATATAACAATATTATCATTTATATTAAGTTTATTTAAAGAGAGCACAGTTTCACGACTATTTCTTAACACAAGTACACCTTTAAAAACTGAAATGAAGTCAAATTAAAAGTTCGACATTGAAAGTACACATTACATTCTGATGTTGTAAACTATAAGCTAAACTAAACTATATTACATTTTCACTAAATTTCAATTAACGTGGTTAAGTGTCTGAAAATATACAATTAGGTTCATATATATATATATTAGGGGTGTAACGGTTCACAAAATTCACGGTTCGGTTCGATACGATACACTGATGTCACGGTTCGGTTCGGTTCGGTTCGATACGTTTTAGATACAGCAAAATGTAAAAACATCTCAACTTTTCAGAATGCCGCAAGCGCACCGCGGGTCATGTGACAAGAACCAACCAATCAGCTTCATCCTTTCCCGTAACAACGTTGAGAGCTCAGCCAAGATGAAGGAACAGCTGATCATAGTTGTATATGGATTGCAATTTTGAAATAAATTTAGTAGCAGAGCTACTGCAAGCGATTTTTAGAGCTGCAAATCCATTTATCCTTCGCTGAAATTTCCGCGTCTCATGGAGAGAGCACGTCATTGTTGCTTAGCAAAGACAGACGCCTCATGAGCGCTTCTGCCCGAGCGCTTTGGAAAGTAGGAGAAAGACGCGCTTAGCGTTTTCCATGCGTTTTTAGGCACGATATGTGAACGGCCCCTAAGGCGCTCGCTCACTCAGCACGCGCTGAAGGCTCGTTGCAAAATGTCGAATGCATTTAACAGACCAGAAATATAAGATCCTAAAATAACCAACAGGTCTGGTGTTTGGGTTGGATTCCCTGTAAGCTATAGTGTCTAAATGCTGCAGGGATAGTTTGCTGCGTGCATGTTTCTCCTTTTTTTTTGTCTTTTCCCAGATAGTACTGACGCATATATCCCAGATATTCCCGCTGGTGTTTTTTTTTTTTTTTTGTATTCCCGCTGGTGTACCCTGTCATGTTGCAGATCCGACATACCGTTGTTTTTTTATCCACCACTCTCTTGCCATCACCATTATAGCTTAAAGGGAATCCAAAGTGCACCCAAACACCAGACCTGTTGGTTATTGGAGGATCTTCTCATTTCTAGTCTGTTAAACGCATTGGCTATTTTGCAACGAGCCTTCAGCGCGTACTGAGTGAGCGAGCGCCTGCTGAGTAGCCTAACATAAACATATAAGATGGTGTTTTTTTCTTCTTCGGGAGTGTCAGGGGCGTTGCCTGTTACGTTGTTTGGGTTATTGGGCTACCTTGTTGAACGCATATCATTATATTTCTCTCTCTCTCTCTTTTTTTTTTTTTTTTCAAATATAATTAAATACTCCAACGAACCGTTCGGTATACATAATGCGTACCGCGTACCGAACCGAAAGCGTCGTACCGAACGGTTCAATACGAATACGCGTATCGTTACACCCCTAATATATATATATATATATATATATATATATAAATATAAATGTGTGTGTGTGTGTGGACAGGACACAATTTTCATAATTGTGGCTCAGGCCACCAGAATAGAATTGAAATGAAACAATCAAGAAGAAAACCTCTGTATTTGCCCAGGTGAAGTGTAGATGTGTAGTGTAGGTGTAAACTTTGACAGAGAAATGTCTGCCTCTTGGAGAGTGTTCTTCTCTTGGATGTTGTGAAAGGTATTTCTTTACCATGGAGAGGACTCTCCGATCATTCTCCGATCATCCTCCATTGTTGTCCTCCAAATGCAAATGGCACTCATAGAATCACCTCCAGACCTTTTACCTGCTTAATTCATGTAGAAATAACAAAATAATAGCTCACACCTGTCCATGAAACAGCTTTGAGTCTAATTACTAATGGTCCCTTGAAAAAGGGGGAGGTACATAACAATTGTGATGAGAACACCCTCAAATTAAAGCTGAGTGTGCCCATATTTATTATTAGGGGTGCTCCGATCACGATCGGCCGATCGTTAATGCGCATCTCGTCAGTAAAGCCGGTTCTCTAATCAGCGGTTAATTCCATCAGGTGAATGATTTCACATAGAGCAGCTGTCACTACACAGAGCCGTTGTTAACTGAGAAGATGCGCCAAAAAACGCTGAAAATTAACATGATTTGCGCATCTTCTCTATTAACAACGGCTCTGTGTAGTAACAGCTGTTCTATGTGAAATCACGCACCTGATGGAATTAACCGCTGATTAGAAAACCGGCTTTACTGACGAGATACGCATAACGATCGGCCGATCGTGATCGGAACACCCCTATTTATTATATAACTGTAAAGTGAATATGTTTTGGTCAACAGCTAAAATAATACAAATTTTGCCTGTGTCCAAATACATATGGACCTACTTTCTCAAAAGGCAAATTTTCTTGTTTTAAAATGAACTTGCTTCACTAAATCTTCAGCAGGCACTAGATGAAGCAACCAGTAAGGAAGAAAAGGCCGTGAAATTGCGTTCTCATCGTGATCAGGGCCAGATTCTCTATTGCCCTTTCAGCTTTTGGAGATGAGGTTTTATGGTGTCCTTTTGCCTCTCAGTAGTGCAGTTTGCCTGTTGCCTGCTTCATGCCAACAGAGGCTCATGAAGACAACAGTTTTCTGCAGAGTTCTTCCCTTAATAGACTGTAGTCAGTCGTGGAATGCCCTCAGAGCGTCGAGTGGATGAAGCACTTCACCTGAGTGTCAGACGTTTACAGCGTGGCATGCTAGTAAACGCTGCCAACCTCTGAGTAGATAAAACAAATGTTATCATATCTCAAACCTGTTACAAGCAAATGAAGCCTATGAATACAGAACATGATAAACCTTAATACATGAGAGCATACCAAGACAATAAAAACATGATATTCTGTGTCTTTTAGAGATTAACAGTCAGGTACAATAGGGCAAATTAATTAAATATGTCTTTTAAAAGTTGTTTTTGTAGCTCAAGATTAATTCAAGTCAGATATTTAAAAAATGTTTTACGTGCATTTTTAATTTATTTAAAATGAATACATTTTTGGATCATCATCATACAGTTTGTGGACAATCACTGTAGCTCTATTGTCCCTTATATACTGAAAAAAAAAAGATGCACAGTATTTTTGCGTGATACCAAATCCTATTTTTTTATAAGATGTTTTGACTGCAGGACAGAGAAGCAGAGGAAGATGAGACTCTCATAACCACCTTCTTAAAGTGGAAACCAAAGGCAGTTACTGGGCTTTCTGTTTAGACCAATGAGAAGGATTCTGCCACCTCGGGTACATTCATATCCAGCTCTGAATATCAAACATACTGATGATATACTGTAGGACTGCTTATCATTATGCATTGTGTCATTATATACCATTCGTAGTCACCTTCTATCACCTTTCAGGGGGGTTTGATGTTACTAACATCATATTCACAAATATGAGAAATGATGCAGAGTGCATCCTCATATAAACAAAATCTGGAAGTGCATCAGTGATAAAACATCACCTATATACTGCTGTTTTATTATTTTAGTACTTTCATATACAGTAAGCTGAACTGAAGTACTGTGTCTCCTCATTGCAGATCAAGCAGTGGTGGAAAAGTGAGAAAGACATACAGACCGTCAGAAACATAGAACACCAAAAGATGATAAAGAAAAGGGGACCTCCGGTTCATTATATCTGACACTGTCACAATGGGATCCTGTATCGGCATATGAGTTTCTGACTGTACATTATCACGCTTATTACATGGCCTCTTGACAAATAAATAAATGGACATGCACTATTTGTTTGCGTTTTAATTAATTAATGATATCAGAAGAATGAGTCATGAAGCATGCCACAATGATGAAGGAAATGAGTTTGTGTCAAGTGTCAGTTATACAGTTACACTAATTATCTGACCACAGAAAGCTGCAGCTGACCAATCAGAGGTGAGTATTCAGAGACTGTGAAGTCTAATTCACAAACAGAAAAATCGATTTTCACGTGATTTGGATGCGCTGGAACTGAAAAGTGTTGTGATTGTAAAACCAGCAGAGGGCGCATTACACCAGACAACTGAGAGTTTCTTTGGGAGACCCAGAATGCTTCTTCTATTTGCATCAATTATTTGGTCAGGATCAGTCCAGACCAAAGCTGAAGAAAGGATTGATCCGAGGGGAAGTTGAGTTCAGGGAAAGGGGCAACATATGATTTCTGACAGCCATTATTTAACTGTTGATACAGAAACCTGAAATCTGATTATGGTATTACATTCGCCACTGTTTACTTGGATTTGTGTAGCCATTTCTACCTTTGATTAAAACACAGGAACTGTAATATTGCTTAATATTATTACAATTTTAAAATAACTGTTTTCTATTTTAATATAAATAAAAATGCAATTTATTCCTGTGATCAAAGCTGAATTTTCAGCATCATTCCTCCAGTCATGATCCTTCAGATATTTTAATATGCTGATTTGCTGCTCAAGAAACATTATTATTATTATTAATGTAGAAAACAGTTGAACTGCTTTATTTATTTATTTTCACGGATAGAAAGAACAATATTCATTTGAATAATAAAATAATTCTTTTGTAATGCTATATATGTCTTAAATGTCTCTTTAGAGGAAATTAATGTGCCCTTGCAATAATAATATCCATAATGCCTCAGGGTATCATTTATTTTCAAATTCTCATTATTTTCATCATTGTTTTATTACAATGTGTTTTTACTATTAAAATGAGTAAAAGCTTATTTAGCACAAGTACTGGTAATTAGGAAATGAAACACTGACTGTTCATCATCAGACAAACATTGCTCTTATCCCAGCTGTATTAATCACCATCTATTCATGTTTAAATGCATAAGTAGGCTATATCAAATCTAACAGAAATAACACAGTTTGCTTTCAAATGTTATCTTTACACGCTTCCTAAACAGGTTTGTCAAACTGTCTCACCCGTGTATTAATACTTATTTAACAACAAAAGCGGCCAATGACATTCTTCTTATTTTTACTAACCATGGTTCAGATGAATGTGCTACAATTAGTGGAAATGATCAGGAAACTAAATATGGGTGCTAAGAATAGACACGTCTGTGTAGGCAAGCGTTGTCAATAATAATCGCAGAAGTTTCCAGAGCTCATTGTTGTCTTATATACAATAGCGGGTGCAGAGGGCGAGGGCAACGCTTGGGTCACCGCATGTGCTCTTTCAATGCCTTTTTGAATCAGGTCACCCACACTTCTCCTGTTTAATGAGCATCACCCTCCATCGGTCAAACAGATGTCTAACTGTGACTGGGGGTGTGGTTTAAACTGGCTTGACCAGATTTCCCAGGAGTCTGTGTTGTGTTTCTTTCATATACACTACAGTTCATACTGTAACTGGCACCAGTGGAGCAGAGGGAAAACTCACACTTGCACATATTTGTGTTGCTGGGAGCTGAGAATATTCCAAGTGCTTCCTGAATGCTTCAACAGATCCGGCTTAGAGCTCACAAGTCCATGCCATAACACAGAGTTGACTAAAAAAAAATCTGGACTACTCAAAATGAAACAATATTCAACCAGCCAGGGATTAAAAGCAATACAAGGTAATGTTTTTTTTCTTTTCTTTTTTATCCCATGATTATCAGTTTAGTAGAGAGAAAGAGAAAGAGAAAGCATGATATATTGATATCCAGGATTTCGATTTTTAAGAAACATTCTTCTGTAGATCAGTGGAAGATATGAAATACAGAAATAAATCACTGTTATCTAGTACAATTCAATTAAATTACATTGAATTATTACAGAAATGCAGTTTTTCAACACTATGGTGTGATACATATGGATACATAATTGAACATATCATTAAAAAACACAAACAATCCAAATGCGGCAGATTAAGAAATTTTTGTTTTAGTATGTGTGTGTGTATATATATATATATATATATATATATATATATATATATATATATATATATATATATATTGAAACTGGTAATGTATTATTAATAATAATAATAATGTACACACACACACACAAACATATATAAAATAAGTATTAAACACAACAGCATTTTTGTCAGTAAATATATTTCTAAAGGTGCTGTTGACATGAATTTTTCACCAGATGTCGGTAACAACCCAAGTAATCCAGACATACAAAGAAAATAATACAAATAAGTTCAGAAATCAAGCTCTGAATAATAAAGTGGAATGACACAGGGGCAAAGTATTAAACACGCTTACTGAATATATGTGTTTTGTTGAAATTTAATATATAAATGTAATATATAATAATAATATATTAATATAATAATATATAGAATAATATAGAACTGTAAATGTAATATAAAATAACAAACGCCAGTTAAAATGATGAAAATAATTATAATAGAATAGCACTCAGCGGAAGGAATAATATCAATATAACAGCCTGAATATCATTTAAAACATAAACTCGTGGCTCATGGAAAGCAGAGACACTGATCAAATAAAGAGGAATCTTACGATTGAATATGATCTAGTTATTGCAAATTCAGTAAACCAACATAATCAGAAGAATGGATTAGAGATTGTTGTGCAATTCATAGGTGTGTGTGACTTCCTCGAGTATCCTGCAGAAAACAAAGGCCACTCTTATATTCATAATCTTTCTCCCTAAGGAGCTTGGGTGGGCTGTTCACACGCACACACACACACACACATGCAACTGCAGTCTTTCCTGTTTGAAATCCTTCTAGTAACCGGATAGTCGGTGATTTGGAGCGCTCTATTTTACTTTCCTCAGACAAGTTCAGAATACCCAGGCCTTGGCGTTATGCTCACTTTCCAAAACCACAGTCCAGGCATCTAGACTAAGGATAAAACATCAGCAGTCATGCATCTTACTTTTGGTGAAGGAGCCAGTCAGTGGGATATTTGGAAGCAGATCCCAGTGAATGCTAATATATCATGTTCAGTACAGTGTCAGAACAGACTTTATAAATTACAGTGATCATGATGAATGCGCAGCAGTGATATGTGGACTGGGAATACAGCACAGGTTTTGAATAAAAGCCAGAGTTTAATCCTTCCTTTGACACGAGAGCTGCAGCTGAAGGCATAATGCATGGATAAGCATCTGACAAAAATGTGACCTTTACAAATATAGTCTGTTTTCTGTTACTCAATACCAACTAGGACGATTTTACTAGAAAAACACATGATCACACCAGGTTTGTTATTGTTAACTAAAATTAAAACTATTACAATTGTTTTTGTTAATGGAAAATATTCTATAAAATATATCAAAGTCAAAAAGCTTTAAAAGTATTAATTGCTGTACTGATTTTGATACCGATTGAATTACTTTTTAAACCCTTTAAGCATGCTAAAAGAACGAATGAAAGTGTACAAGAACAGACAGTTTATTTGCTTTATTACAGGCTTAACTGGCCTTAAAGGAGTTGATAAGTTGATAAGCACCACTGACATGCATAATAGGAAAATAAATATACTATGCAAGTCAATGGTGCTCATCAACTGTTCGGATACTAACATTTAAAAAAAATATCTTCAACAGAAGAAAGAAACTCACAGGTTTGGAAGTGGAGGGTGAGTAAATGATGATAGATTTTCATTCTGGAAGTTAACTACTCCAGAATGAAACAAAACAAAACAAACAAAAAAAGCATTTTAATCACAGTCCAAAGAACAGAACAGCAAAAAAAATATTTTGTATATTTGGTCTAATGAAATGTGTTTGTGTGGTTTAAGGTTTAAAAACATTATTATTTTCTACATAATGTACATTATTGCTTCTCCCCTATGCCCCGCCTTCTGAAACACTTAGATTTTTTGAAAAGCAAGGTGTGCTCTGATTGGCCAGCTATCCAGTGCGTTGTGACTGGCTAAATGTTTCAAGCGTGTAATGGAAATGTTACACATCTCAGCATATACTGTTATGGCGTGTCCCGGTCAGAACACTGGCATGACAGGACAAAAACAATAAAACGCATTACAAACAGGGCAGTTGTTGTATCCAGTGGGGACATAATTACTGATTATAATGACTTATACTGTCTTTTTACACGTTGCATTGAGGCTATTAGCCCCACCCGGCCTGTTTAAAGCACTGACTGCACTTGACCGACAATGGAAAAGCGACTAATGATGACACAAGCTCAACAAATCTGAAATATTACATGTAAAACATTCTTAACAATTACCACTTCAACAGCCTAAAAATAATTATGCTAGTCTTTATTACATAATGCTGTTTCCTTTAGGAAACTAACGTCCGTTCAGTTTAACCACGAAAAATAAGATTAAATTAACATGAGTCTAACCGTAACCATAACCGTCTATTAACACCTCAAAAAGGTTGTAAAATCTTTTGTAAATATGATATAAGACACTCACGGACGTTATATTAAAAGTAACGTTACCTCTTCTGTTCATTAAAAGAGGCTGTTAAGACCTCCATTTCTGAGGCGAAAACGGCGTCCACATATTTTTCAATATAAGCTCTTTTTTTTTACTTTCATGAAATGTCAAACTACTCCCGGACAAAAACAATAAATTATAACTTTACACTTTGAATCTTAATTTCCATAATGTCTTTCACTAACTTCTAACTTCTTTCACGCTGAGAAAATGGTGACTTCTCGCACTGGAGACGTGCGTGCTCTCCTCCATGTCCGCGTTCCCATTATGGGTTATAACCGAGACCAATTTTCAACCCAAACTTGGGTTAAAACAATCCAATGTCCTACCCAGCAGTTGCAACCCAGCATTTGGGTTGAAAAACAACCCAGTGTTTTTTAGAGTGTGTAAATTTTGCATACCATGAGTCAGAAGCTGTCCTTGCAAAAAGTGAGGAACAGCCGGGGGCTAGAGTGAAGAACAGCCGAGGGTTTGAGTGAGGAACAAGCCAGGGGCTTGAGTGAGGAACAGCCGGGGGCTTGAGTGAGGAACAGCTGGGGACTACAATGAGGAACAAGCCGGGGGCTTGACTGAGGAACAGCCGGTGGCTTGAGTGAGGAGCAGCCGGTGGCTTGAGTGAGGAACAGCCGGTGGCTTGAGTGAGGAACAGCCGGGGGCTTGAGTGAGGAACAGCTGGGGGCTACAGTGAGGAACAAGCCGGGGGCTTGACTGAGGAACAGCCGGTGGCTTGAGTGAGGAGCAGCCGGTGGCTTGAGTGAGGAACAGCCGGGGGCTTGAGTGAGGAACAGCTGGGGGCTACAGTGAGGAACAAGCCGGGGGCTTGAGTGAGGAACAGCTGGTGGCTTGAGTGAGGAACAGCTGGGGGCTACAGTGAGGAACAAGCCGGGGGCTTGACTGAGGAACAGCCGGTGGCTTGAGTGAGGAGCAGCCGGTGGCTTGAGTGAGGAACAGCCGGTGGCTTGAGTGAGGAACAGCCGGGGGCTTGAGTGAGGAACAGCTGGGGGCTACAGTGAGGAACAAGCCGGGGGCTTGACTGAGGAACACCCGGTGGCTTGAGTGAGGAGCAGCCGGTGGCTTGAGTGAGGAACAGCCGGTGGCTTGAGTGAGGAACATCCCGGGGCTTGAGTGAGGAACAGCTGGGGGCTACAGCTAGGAACAAGCCGGGGGCTTGAGTGAGGAACAGCCGGTGGCTTGAGTGAGGAACAGCTGGGGGCTACAGTGAGGAACAAGCCGGGGGCTTGAGTGAGGAACAGCCAGTGGCTTGAGTGAGGAACAGCCGGTGGCTTGAGTGAGGAACAGCCGGGGGATTGAGTGAAGAACAGCCGGGGGCTTGAGTGAGAAACAGCCGGTGGCTTGAGTGAGGAACAGCCGGTGGCTTGAGTGAGGAACAGCCGGTGGCTTGAGTGTGGAACAAGCCGGGGGCTTGAGTGAGAAACAGTCGGTGGCTTGAGTGAGGAACAGCCAGTGGCTTGAGTGAGGAACAGCCGTTGGCTTGAGTGAGGAACAGCCGGTGGCTTGAGTGTGGAACAAGCCGGGGGCTTGAGTGAGAAACAGCTGGGGGTTTGAGTGAGGAACAGCCAGTGGCTTGAGTGAGGAACAGCCGGTGGCTTGAGTGTGGAACAAGCCAGGGGCTTGAGTGAGAAACAGCTGGGGGTTTGAGTGAGGAACAGTCAGGGGCTACAGTGAGGCACAGCCGGTGGCTTGAGTGAGGAACAAGTTGGGGGCTTGAGTGAGAAACAGCCGGTGGCTTGAGTGAGAAACAGCTGGGGGTTTGAGTGAGGAACAGTCAGGGGCTACAGTGAGGCACAGCCGGTGGCTTGAGTGAGGAACAAGTTGGGGGCTTGAGTGAGAAACAGCCGGTGGCTTGAGTGAGTGGCAAGCCGGTGGCTTGAGTGAGGAACAGCCGGGGGCTTGAGTGAGGAACAAGCCGGCGACTTGAGTGAGTGGCAAGCCGGTGGCTTGAGTGAGGAATAAGCTGGGAGCTTGAAATGAGAGGCAGTCACGGGCTAGAGCGAGGAATGGCCGGCAGATTCAAAGAAGGAGCGGTTACGGCAACCACATGTGATGACCCCAGGCTGGACTACGCCTCATCAACAGTGAAAGCCAATCTGGCGGTCCACAGAGCAAAGTTGATGTATTTCCTCAAATCTTCCCGCATAGTGACGTAGAGATGTGGGGGCATGAGGAGTTTTGAGGTGGAGTGGCAGAGTCTTAACTTAAGTCTTTAACTAAAGAATAGCTCTTTCGATTTGATACTTTAGTCTTTGCAACTTTACAGACCTTCTTTATGCACAAAGAGCTTGTAACACTCCAAAAAGAAAGGAATAAAAATCACATTATATGTCCCCTTTAAAAGCAACAGAATGGTATGACTGGCTGTAGATTTGTGAAATTATTCTAAAAATGCAAACTCACTCTCTGACAACAGGTGGCGCTTATGGAACTTTCGTAATGCCATTTCCTTGGTTACCGATGTAAACAAAGCAGATGCATGCTTATTAATGCTTCTTTAAGGTAGGATGAAAGGAAAATGCCATCGCAACATTATTATGTTTTCTGTTAAAGTAACAGTAACTTCTCTTCAGAGATAGGCTAGAATCATAGCCCTCTCCCATGATTCAGTGTTGAGTAGCATGAGTAGCATGACGAACAGTGAGCTTGTACAGTATTTCTGTGCCAGTGCGTCTGTCCACTAATCTAACGTTATATAAATGAAAGATGATCTCTACGGTGCCCATAAGGTGGCTTGTTCGGTTTACTTAGTTTTGTTGTGACCACGGCATAATAACTTGTGGGAACGTGATAATATGATAATATTACTTCATTATATTAAGTAATATAATTACTTAATTCAAAATAAAATATGAATGATTCCATCTCTGATAATCCTGGGTTGCTATGGTCACGCAGGTTTGTTTACGCATTAAACTCGTGGCCACGAGAAAAACTTGTCGTTCCCTCAACATAGGATCTCGAGGCCACGACATAAGGATGTCGTTACCTCGACAAAATGATCTTATGGTTAATATCAGACTTCGACAAAAGTACTTAACAAAATTCATAAAGTATAAACTAAAATTAGGTTACAAACAAATAAACTGTAGCCTAAACATAAAAATAGAAGCTTATTTAAAATATGAATGAATACTAACGTTACTATAGTAGCTATGTAAACAATAGGCCTAACGTTAGTAGGCTACTAAAAAAAAATGTCTTACTTAACAAATGTAGGGCTATGGTTATGGCCAAATTCTTATTATTAACTTTTTTATTTTATATTTATGAAATATAAAATTAAATTTCTATTTGTTTTGTTTTTCGTGCGTGCTTGAATTGCTTTTGTTTTTCATGCTCCCAAGAAACTTTGCCTTTAGACGCAAAACGTTTATATTCTTAGTGAGCATATGCAAAGCTTGGGGGAATGCAAAATATTTTCGAGTGATTACAAAAACACTGATAGACCTATATATATATTTTTCCCCATCACTATGTCTCTTTAGGGGTCTGTGATGTTGTTTCTGTGAAGACTTAACCAATTAAGCTCCAAAGTTTTGGCTTCACCAATGACAAAAATAGCATTGATTATCATGTCTGATAATCCAGATTTAAATTCATATGGATTATGTGTGTTTTTAATTTATGTATATATATATATATATATATATATATATATATATATATATATAGATAGATAGATAGATAGATAGATAGATTAAAAGGCATGGTCACACAATAGTAAATTATTACAATATAAAATATTAAAATATTATAAATATAACTGGTTGTAAGAAGAAAAAAACAGCATGCAAATTTGGAACAACATGAGGGTGAACTAATATTGACAATTTACATTACAGGTGAACTATCCTTTATAGGAAATTACATAAACCAGAAATTACATAGAAAAAACTGACACTAAATATGAGGACCGAAAAGACAAATGTGACAATACTGTTACTGTTATGGTTAACTCAATATCCCTTCTCTGGTTATTTATAGGATATGAGAAGCAGAGGAACATTTTACACACATACAACACTCAAATCTAAGAGAAAATCTGCCCTGGTCTTCATCAAGGTCTTCTGTATCTGCAATCATGAAGGACCGCATGGAGGAGTTGCGTCAGCGAATGAAGGCCAGCGATAAGCCGGTGGACAACAACCCCTTCAACGAGGAGGAGGAGGAGGAGGACCCATCCTCGCTCATAGGCCTGCAGGCCGTGATCTTCGAGACAGAGCCGGTCCTGGAGATCTTCCTGAAGGAGGCTCAGAGCATTCGTGACAGCATCGAGGAGCTGAACTCTGAAGTCAGTAAGTTCAGTCAGCAGCAGAGCAACTTTGTGGCCACCATCAGGCGCCTCAGCATCATGAAAAAGGAGAGCAGCATGACACGAGACATCAAGCTGTTGGCCGAGAGCCTGCATAAAAGGTTAGACATGCTTTCCAAGCAGGCTAAGCAAACCGAGGCCGAGCTGGGCCCGGATGTCGCCACGTCCCGTATCCAGAAGGCCCAGCACGCAGCCCTCTTTCGCCAGTTCCAGCAGGTGATGCGCCAACACAATGACTCGATCCTGAGCAAGCAGAACAAATGCAAGCAGTTCATCATCCGTCAGTTGGAGGTATCGGGCCGCGAGGTGTCCGAAGATGAGGTGGACAACATGATAGAGCAAGGCAAGTGGGAGATCTTTAATGAGAACATAATAGTGGATGCAAAGATCACCCGTACGCAGCTCTCAGAGATCGAGCAGCGCCACAAAGAGCTCCTGAACCTGGAGAGCAACATGAAGGACCTGCGAGATCTCTTTCTAGAAGTGTTCATGCTGGTGGAAGAACAAGGCCACCAGATCGAGAACATACAAGCCAATGTGGAGAAGACAAAAGATTATGTAGCAGTCACGAAGGAGAAGTTCAAAATGGCTGCGAGATACAAGAAGAAGAACCCTCTCAGAAGACTGTGCTGTTGTTGCTGTCCTTGGTTCAGATAGCAGAGCAAGGCTGGTAGAATAAACCATGGGAACATTGCTCGTTCATTGTGCTCTCCAGGGCTGAATACACTAACTGCAGACATTGACCTCTGTCTGATGAAGATAAAAAGCAAGGGCACAAAGCACTTTTTTTTGTTGAAAATATTAAAATAGGAAGACTCTTAAAAATGAAGGTTCCAAAAGGGTGTTTTCACAGCGATGCCAAAGAACCTTTGAGTGAACAGTTCTTAAAAGAACCATTTTTTCTTATTGTAAAGAACATTTTAAGAATCTTTCTCCACCGTAAAGAACCTTTTGTGTAATGAAAAGATTCCATGATTGGTAAAGGTTCTTTGTGGAACCATTGATGCCAATAAAGAACCTTTATTTTTAAGAGTGTTGCAATGAAGACCTTTAGCTTCAAATGGTCACAGATTTCACAAAAGGTTATTATGTTTTGTTACATTACATAAGTTATGTAAGAGTTAATCAAAGGCAAGTTTATTTTATATTTATTATTGTGGAAAAGGTGCACTATTTTGGAAGTTGCCAACGTATTTAGCTGACTTCAGTTTTTTATGTCAGAATTATTTTACATTTGTCTTCACTAATGTATTGTCTGCGTTATGTTGATCAAATATCTAAGCTAAAAATAGATATTCTGTTATAAGAGATAAGACTAAGCAAATACGTCCTTTTTTTTCAAGCAAAAGGACTTCTGAAAGATTTCTGCAAGATTTAAACGTTTTATGCGTTTTGGTTTTTCATTAAGCTACACAACAATGGCATTTTGGGGGCCTGCAATGCAAACTTTTGAAATTGTGTTTCATTCACTTCTCAATTGTTAAAAGAGTATGTTCTATAGAATGAATGAAATAAGTCAGAAAATAATAGCCCATGAATGTTTCGATTTTCCAAAAACCAATACTTGAATATTATTAAAACTTGAAATGTACTTCATTTGACTAAATTATTATTATTTTTAAAAGAAACTATTATGTTTTTTTTTTTTTCAAGCTGCATACAGTGAGATTGCATTGAATGAATGGAGTCAGATGAACATTGTCAAAGCAGGAAGTCCTCATAGGAAAAGAAGCAGCAAGTTTAAACGCTTTGACAACATTGCCATCTGTTGACAAATACTTGAAGTACAAATTGGCCTTGATTTTTGAAGGAGAAAGCACATGCACACATTCCTTTGACTACATTAGTGAGGAGGAGGACATTGTATATAGCATTGGCAACATGAAGGTTACTGTACTTGAACAAACAACATCCCATGTGAGTCTATGCCATTGCAAAAATGTCCCTGATTTTCATTTGACCTCAGCATGAAGTCTATTTTAGAGAAGTCCATGTGGGACATCACTGAACAGGTAATGTCACAGAAGTGAAGTATCATTATGTTGAAGACTACAAAGACGTTTCGAAGTACTTCTGAAGTAAGCAGACAGAGCACCCTCCACACTGTCAATCAACATCCGAGTCAAAGGTCAACTGTCTAGTTATGTCAATCACACAACACTTAAATATAATCACAAAAAGAGTCTTTAAAAATGCAGTTCACTCAAAAAGAAAACGTCTCTCATAAGGGACGCTAGTATTCTTCCGAGGGACACTAAAAGAAAACTATTTTCACGTATAATACCTGGGTAAATGATAACAGAAATCTGGGTAATTCATCGGCACACAAAGATCTGTTGAAGCATCTTGCTCGTCGTGTGGAGCTGCTCGAATACAAGTAATTTAGCTTGTAGCTAATGCTAGTTATATAATTCAAAGGCAAGTTTTGTTTTCATTGCATCAGCTCTTTATAAAACGTTAGCGTCTTTTCAGAGTCGAAGATCTTGTAGGCTACTCTTCATGTGACTGTAAAAGCTGATGGACACTAGATGGTGCTCCAACAGAAGAGATTGAATCCACCATCACAACACTGCAGCAGCTGCAAGACGAAGAGTTTGATCGGGAAAGAGCTGGAGAGTGTTTGTGGGTGTATTCTGCGAGGTCTGCAGTGTACTGTGTGCTTCGGTCTGTGTCATATCGTTATCAGATTAGAGTAAGAACACAAATAATAGATGCTTAGTCCTCCATTCAGTAACAACAACCCAGCTTTCTAGACATGAATCTGAGAATAGTCCCCACAACATATCATTCCTTCTAATATAGCCTAGGCCTACATAAAGGTTTTAGTTTACAGCGTGTATGAATGTATTGGGGGAAATGTAGGCATATACTAAATGTAAAAGTGTTTTAGTAAGGAAGATTTAATCAGTCAACATTTCCATTCTTCAGATAGGACAAGATATATATTTTTATTTTCTTTATACATTACATATTTCACTTTAGTCACTTCTCAAAATGCTTAAGAACATAACTGTGTTTTTGGGCTGTTCTCTGAAAAACTCAATAAAACAAAACAAACGAAAAAGAAAAACATTGAAATAATACATTATATTATATTATAATCCTGGTAAATATATATCACCCTGAGATGAATGGTATTACGGTTGCAGCAGCCTTTTTGGCTGGACTGGCATTTTCACTCCGGTTTAAAGAGTTTACGGACTGACATTGGTACAATATGATTAATACACCCAGATAAAAAGATTAAACATCCCAGTGGCTATATCATGCTATTTGTCCAATTGAATAACTTGCTGTGATTTTGTTAGAGGCGGTGTGTGGAGAAAACTCAGCACTTTTTTTGCTTGCACAATCACAACTGAAATCTTCCGAGGGTTTGTGCTTTGTAAGGATGAAACTACATCCTATTAATTCTTTCAAGAGGTCAATAAACACCTCTGTTCAGAGGTTACTGTTAAACAAATGCATAAAAAAACATGAAAAATGAAAACAGAAGGATTTGCTGGAAAAGATGAATGTGCACCGTTCTGAAAAAAAAAAAAAAATCCTGTCTTTTTTTTCCCTTAGGCCAGTTATAACAATGAATTGACCCGTACTGTGAAGTAAAGTATACGTTACATGGGTAATACCTAATAGCATTATCTCAAAGCACTGATATAAAATTTATTGAACTTCCTACCAAGTAGGAAGCAGAAAAGGTCAAAAGTAAATTTGCTCGTCCTTATTAACATGAATTACATCACTGATTCAGCTTTTAAAAGATCACATCAGTGGTTTAATAAACTTTCACTACCCGACCGCTTCAGAATGAGTGAATAGAGCTCTTTGTTCCCTGGTCCCGGTCTGTAATATTTTGGCTGTAACCGCCAGGTCCTGATGAGGTTCATCAGCTCGGCAGACTGCAGTGTCCCTGGAAGAGTGTTTCACTGCCTCAGGAAACACTTGCACTCAATAGGAGCCACCCCAGCCCCAGCTGGCCCGTCTCTTTTACCGCCACCGGTGACACGCATGCTCTGAACCGCGGATATTTGGAGGGCCGTGCTTCCCTAATACTTCTTTATTTTGCTGCCTCATTAGACGAACAGGGCTCCAGGGATGAACTCACTCTCGGTAAGGAGCGAGTTTAGTGGTGGATCATTAAGGAAATGTCACTCAGGTGATGGCTTTCCCACAATACTCAAATGTGTGTTTTCTAGAAATCACTTTTCAGGAAATAAAAAGGTCAGTTGTGTGATTTCAAGACTAAAAGCCCCAGTCTCAATAATATGGTAATGACAGCATGTAAAAATACTTAGATATTTATGTCTAATTTTTGAGTTAATCATGTATGGAGTAACCCTTGGGAAAACATGCTCTTAACTGTACTGTACAGTACTTTAATTCTTAAAATTATATATTTTTTAAAAACCTTGAAGATAATATAATATTACTAAAATTAAAGACCACTTAAAACCACTTATGTTTCTTAAATACACTTTTAAAAAGCGCACATAAAATAATGCCAAATTCCTTTTTTACAGTACATTTGATATCATTATGTTTTAATAATAATTTGTCATGCTGTAATGCAGTGCATAATGTGTTGACTATGTAAAGTTTTTAATTAGAATTAGAAACTATACTTACAGTCAATGTTTTTTAAAAAACAAAATTGCAGCTTCACAATTAAATTGTGTAGCACAGGACAAGTTTTAATATTTTAGTATGCTATTAATGATCATCAGTATATTCATTAATATTTAAAAAATAGACATAAAGATCTATTTGCATCATACTTTTGAACTCTGAACTTCAGTTAATTGTATTTAATATAATATAAAAGCATTCACCAATATAATATAATACAAATTATATTTCATTTAATTGCAATTAACATGCAATAAAGTGTCCAAAGATAAATTAGACTATTTATTTATATTATTTCCATATATGTGTGTGTGCGTGTGTGTGTTTGAGTGACATGTTAAAGCAACAAAAGTATTCTTTATATATTCATATATAATTTTAAGATTAAATCTTGATGTTCTAGTGCATGTTATCTGTTAACACCCCTCATGAATGTGTTTTAAACTAGGATAATACTATTTCCATAGAAATTGCTCCATTTGTGCATTAAAAAGGATAAAAAATCAGAGAGTGACAGCGAGAGATGAGATAGATCCGTGACATATTATCTTCAGTGTGAGCTTTACATTAAAGCACTGAAAATGAGAGTGAAAAATGCTAATCAGGAAATAGATTTAACCTAAAGCATGTGGTATAGACATTTTATTTACAATGCATCATCTACGCCTTTACTGGAGTTAATGAGATCCCAAATAATCCAAACTGAACATCATTAAACTGTTATTTGGTCTGGAAGTGAGTCTTGCTGTATGTGGAGACTCAGGATGGTGACAGATATCCATTATGGCATGACATGTCTGCAGTGGATAGCAAGAGATTTGGCGAAGCAATCAGGAGAAATGTTGTGGTGAAGAGTGCATTAGACATTTGGTCGCCAGAAGAAGAGGCCTTCACCAGTCTGAAGCTTTGTGATTGCTGCTGGGGAGCGTGGCTTCAGTGTTTGCTCTGTGAGCCTCACATCTCTGCCACACTGCCAAACCAGGACGACTGTGGAAATCTTGAGCCGACATTACGAGAGAGCTTCAAGAATTACAACAAGCAGCCAGCTGCGTTTGATAGGACTGGCTCACTAGTCAGGGCACAACAGTATCTGTCAAAAAACAACACTATATATGTGTGTGTGTGTGTGTGTGTCCACCCATTCTTCAAACCATGGGTCACAGTAATGCTAGAAGATATCATTTCAAAATTAATTATAGACTTATTATGTTAGAAATAATACTTTATATGATTAATGTAAGGGAGCATACGCATTAAATGTCTGAAACAACAACAACATAAAAACACATTTTACTTTGGCAATTAACACTATACATTGTTAATATGATGAAAAAAATATGTTTTAAAATTACATTAATTCATTCTAACATTCATAGCATTCTATTTAAAAAATAAAATAAATGTATTTGTGTTCATGAATGTACCTCAAAATAGTGAAGTATCATTTTAAATGAAGTGACATAATTTGCATAAATTGCACACTTTACAATAAGGTTTGATTTGTCAACATTAGTTATTAAGGGTTAATAAATGCTGCAAATATAAGTTGCTTATCATTAGTTGATGTTGGTTAATGAATTAACTGATGGTAACAATTGAGAACTTGTTACAGAGATTTCAGAGGCCAATTTCTAGAGGCATTTCACATTATTACGTTTTTTGATTACACTTTATTTGAATGTGTTCTTGTTACCGTGTAATTATACATTTAAGTAGAGAGTAATATTAATTAAATACATGTACTTACTATATGATTAGGATTGGGGTTTGGTTCAGGGTTTGTTGCATGTTATTATTATAACAGTAAGTACACCTAACATGTGTAACAAGTACACCTACAAATAAAATGTTACCATTGTTTTTGTTGACATATTCACCATCACATTTCTTTTTTCCCCAAGGAAAGTTACTGTTCACTCTTGAGTCTTGAATGATAATCATATGAGGCCATAATCTTGAACACAGGGAGAACTGCAACCATTGGTTTAGCCCTCCGTTCATAATATCCCATATCCCAAAATGCAATTCTTCAGCCCTTACAGACCTTCTTTGTCTGATAGAATGATGAAAATCTTACAGAAATGTATTTTGAAAAGGCACCACAGCCAGATTTCTAAATGCATCTGAAGGGCCAGACTTTAATCTGATTTCCCGGAAACAGATGAAAGAATAATCCACGTTGAGAGTGCAGGAAGAAAGCCTTGTTATCTGCGCTATAACAGCTCTAATGCAGGTGGATATTACTCTCACTCGACCCCGCGCTGTTCTTCGCTCACACTGCAGGACATCTCAACACCTGCCCCGAGAAGTCAGGATCTGCTAAAGCACCGCATCTCTTTCCCCAAGCTGCCCGTCCCGTGGCAGTCCGAGGCGCTCGGCTGCTGCTCTGTCAGTCCAGGTTTGGGAGAGAGATGGATCCTGGCTTCCACAGTGAAAGTGATACTCGTGAATTCCAAGGTGCAGACCGAAGAGGACCGTGGCTGTGACATTTTGATGTCACAGCTGCCACAGTTGTACTTCTTGAATTTCTTATTTGAGCAACACTCATAAATATTGCCAGACACTTTAACATACCGCCATCTGTTTTTCTATATCAGACACATTCTTCTGCAAATGTTTGTAAAATCTGTATACAGACCTGGCTTTCACGTGCAGATATTTACTGTTAACAGGTAAAAGACTGCAAGTAACACACAAACACACACACACACACACACACACACACACACACACACACACACACACAAAGCACATCTTTCAAGTTATTGTGTAAAGTGTTATGGAGACTCAAATCATGTCACTTTCTCTTCATTCTGAGGTAAACTTGTCATAGCACTTGTATATCATTGCTCTTGTGTTGTTTTTTTGATTGCTTCCACTGTCCTCATTTGTAAGTCACTTTGGATAAAAGCGTCTGCTAAATAAATAAATGTAAATGTAAATTCATAGTCACAAATAGATTCCAATTAAAGAAAGAAAATGTTATGATGTCTTTTGATGTCAAAATGTTCTAATGTTAAAATTTTATTTTTAATTGCACTTTTTAGTGTTGTTCATATATATATATATATATATATATATATATATATATATATATATATATATATATATATATATATATATATATATATATATATATATATATATATATATATTATATTTAATTTTTGAGTTGTGCTGTCATACCATTAATTGGTAAATTAGGTTTCACATTATTAAAACCTGTCTGGATCATATTTCATCCCAACATTACAAGAAAGAATAATAGAAGATAAGAGCTTAAAAAAATTATTTTCAGGATTTTTTTTATTTTTTGCATCATGACATAATTTCTTGATAATTAAACACCCTCTCCTCCAAATGCCCAAATGCTCAAAACCCCACTCTCATTACTGTAATTTAATAATATAATTATTAAAATAATGATTTAAGTATTTCTATAGCATGTAGTATTTGTTGTACTCCCTTGAAACCTTTTGTAATATATTATTATTATTTTACTGTACAAACAGTATGGAAAAATAATAAGCATATCACAATACTGTAAATCTAGAGGGAATCACCACTGAGAGTAACAAAAATTACAAAACAAATATGAAATGAAATGTACATACACATTAGAATAATTGTTTCATTTAGTTTAAGATTTGACATTGTTTTAGATTTATTTAACAACAGAGCAAATATAAAATATTATTACTTTTATAAAATTATGGTTTGATAGTTTGGATATACAATTAGTAAGCTAAAATAAATGAATAGAAAAATAAATAGGAGAAGATACATAAAAGGGAACTTATTAAGTAAAAAGACTTAACTTAACTTTTTTCTTTTGTAAAACATACTCATATGTGTACTTGAATTTGTTTTACTTCTTTTTTGTGTGGATGAAAATATAATAAAAGCAGTGATTAATAGGAGTGATAATAAATAATATTGTTGTCATTTTTAATTACACATTAGGATTTACGACGGCTTGGTTTTCACACAGCGCGGTTCCACAATTCACCATAAACCACCCCATACACTAGATCCCATTATGACTATCATGAGACCCATAACTGCTAAATATATTTACACTGATGAGTTCAGCCTAGTTTTATTCATACAACTCCGCTTATATATGGTTTTTGCTAAAAATGTATTGCTACTATAAACTGTAAAACATATCAATACACATTTAGATATAACACACCTGAACACAGAAGAAAAGATGCTGCAAGGAAATGAGAAAACGGAAGGCAAGCGGGTCTTTTAATGTGTGTGGGACGGAGTATAAAAGCTGTGGGCTTCTTTTGGAGTCTAATGTGAAGGCCATGTCCTACTGTACACTTCAATCCTGACACTCACATCTGTCCAGCCAAACATCGATCTGCCACCAGCTTGTGTCCAAATACTTCACAATGTTGTATATCAAACTTTTAATCATTCGAACTCCACGCAATTACTTATTTATGGCCCTATAAATTATTCTCTCTGATATGAGCCTCAGTCACGTAAAGCTAATTTGGAGATCGGTCTGTTTGGTCTGGGAGCGTGTGGTCTGCGTAATTTCCTGACACTTACATGCACAAACTTCTGGCTTTCCTCGAGTCTTAATGGCTAAATGCACAAGGGAATGTTTTACTGTTAATTTAGGTCACAATAGAGATGACTGCGCTCTTCATGGGCACATTCAGTCTGCGTTCAGGTTTAAACTGGTTCCCATGCCTATTAGCTGTCTGAAACGGGACCAAGGCTTTGAAAATGTTCTCGTGCTGCATTTTCATTTTAGTTGAGGGTTGATTTTATTTTGGGGTTTGAAGTAAACATCGGAATAAAAATGAAGAGAAACCATATGTCTTAATGTGTTACTGTTTGATTTGGATGAAGGATAGCTTCCCACATAACATTAGAAGTGCCGTTAAACATGTTTAGTGATTGCAATTCATGTTCATGGTCAGAAAAAAAGCTGTTTCAGCAGAACTGTTTAATATATAAAAAACGTGAAGTGGATTGTTCATAGCGATGTGAAGAAGTGCACTTAATTGTATTGAATGTGCACTTGTAGTGTGCTTCTAATCTTTGCTTTAAGTACATTTAAAATATAAAATATAAAGTATATATACACATTTTCTGAAGTCCTGTGTATACAGTAAGTGGGGTATAAAGCACACCGAAGTTCAGCTAATTGTATATGAACTAGAATACATTTTCCTTTAATTGCAAAGAACAGTTACGAGTCCAAAAAACAACAACACTACAATCAGTTTGCACTTTAATGTTTTCTCTAATACTTTAGCTTTCTCTAGTTAAAAAGTTTAGAATTATTTGCTTTGTAAAGTTGCATGTTTTGACTCATCAGAATTCAAAGCTAGTTTAAGGTTTAAATTGGAGGTCTAATTATATAACCTTATACCTCCATCCATGTGAGCAAGTGTGTGTGCATGTGTGTGTGTTTAACTGCTTTAATCTTATATAGACTCCTGCTCTTAATCTTGCACATTTTTAAACGGTGAAATATCATTGTGTTTATTTACTCTGGCAGGAGAACGAGGAGTTACAAGTGAATAAAAGCGTCCATAAAATCTTTAACATCCGGCGAGGCCTTTAAAACCTCTCTCGTCTCTCTCAGACTGACTCCGAACAGTGCAAACTCACTCACGCACAGAGTCGAAATCCTTCCTCCTTCAAAATGATGATGAGAAAATCCACAGTGAAATGTCTGAAATTCCTCTAAGATTGCGGCATTACAGTGCTTTGATATTATGGTCTTGGTTTATTTGATTTCCTGAAGACTTGTGTGTACAGTTGCATTATTCTGAAAGGCACCGGGAGAAAGGTTTTAAATCTTTCATCACAAAGGCTGTTCAACACATTTACTGCTATTCTGTGCCTTTCTTCAATCCAGTTCCTGCATTACATTAAAACCTCTGACAACACTCACCTGAATTCCATTTCATCCGGCTTCAAATTATAATATCATCTACATTTTTGGCAGGGGGTGATAAGCAATCATCTCCCACATAACTTAGACTTTCCAAACGCTCATTGTGAGGAAATGACT
Organism: Carassius gibelio; assembly: GCF_023724105.1. NCBI lineage: Eukaryota > Metazoa > Chordata > Actinopteri > Cypriniformes > Cyprinidae > Carassius > Carassius gibelio. The sequence goes on along the minus strand of NC_068404.1, from coordinate 6,515,124 downwards.
GCACATTTCATTACCGTTTCATGCATTTCATCAGCATTAGCGATGTCGTTGTCAGCTTAAAATGTGAATCTGCACTGATATGCAACAGCCGACAAAATTAGTGATGCATTTGTTTCAGTTATGGCTGTTTCTTCAACCAGGGCCACTTTTGACCCTGTGGACTTTTAGAAAAGAAATGCACTTTTCACACCCTCACTAGTTTTTTTTATTTCCATTACAAAGGCGTATCCAGCACCAGGATATCTCAGATGATCAATTGTGTTTAATAGCATTCTGTGATGGAAATCAGAAGCAAATTTTGGAATAATGGCAGACTCCTTTTGTCTTGCGGAGACTGATTTTTATGCATGTTATCGCCTTTTCATAATTTAACTAAATAACAGCTGCTTATAAATTACGAACAATAAATATATTCTATTCATAGGTGATTTTTCTTTGTTTTCTTCACACTTAACATCTTGGTGTGTAGAAATTAATGTAGATATTTTTGCTAAATAAATATAATAATCAAGTAGGCTTTTGTTATTTTTTTCCACACACTTTTCCAGAGTAAAAAAAAAAAGTAGTTTATTTCAAATACATTTATTTTATACTAAGAATAGTTCAAATATGTTAACATATTTACTGACATATTGCTTGAGACTTAAAAATGATAGTTAAACGTTATTTGGACTACTACTTGTGCACAATGCACATTTCTTAATTTTAAGCCCAAAATGTGTCAATATTGATGAGGATTGTATTGATATTAGAATAAAATTGGTCATTAAATGCAAAACTGTAAAATTTACCCAAAGTATACTAGCAATAGATCCACTCACGGTTTTAAAAATGTAATCTTTATATATATATATATATATATATATATATATATATATATATATATATATATATATATATATATATATATATATATATATATATATAATGGATTTTCATGGTTGAAGACTGAATGTCTGTGTCTGGGACAAAACATAACATTTATGCTTTAATTTTTTTTTTTAAGTACAATAAATGATAAAAGCATTGTAAAAAGATTTCACTAGTCTTAAATGTGACCTTCACATAGAAAAGAGATCAATTCTGTTAGTGTTAATAAAAATCAACCCCTGACTAATAAAAGTGCCTGAAGTGCACTCAATTTCAACAATTTTTCATCTTTTTATTACTTTTTTCCTGGGAATGCACATAATGGCATTCCTTAAGTCCTTAATGGCACATAGCATTTTATCATTGCGGTCTGCGTTACATGATGTATTGTGAGCAACATCAAGCAGACTTGTCTGGGCTGAATTTGAATTGAGACTCGCGAGCATTTAAACTGTGGCTCTGAATCACGATTGAGTCGTTCTCTTGTCTATTGTGGGCCGACTGGAGCGCTTTCATGTAGACCGTGATTGGGATGGCGCTGGGTGACCATCAGAATCACTGAAACAGTGAGGAAAATGCAGCCAACACATAAGCAAACCATTTCTCAAAGCCAGGACTGTCATCATACGAAAAGCGAGAGCTGAAAGAAAACCAGCGATTTAGAAATATCCAGGCTTTACGGCTAAATGTTTGTGTTCCTGTGGATACTCTTGACGTGGTTGTGACCTCATTATGTCATATGAATGATGCATGTCTCACAGCGACTCCTCTATTAACAGGAGAGGAACTACGGAGAGCTCACGTGGAGCCGTTTTGGGCCAGTCGTTTTCTTCCAGCGGTGTGACTCAGTATAACTCAGCATGCTCACTTCCGTGGTATGAGTGACTAAGCCAAACGGTGCAAACGTGGTAACAGATGCAGAACTGAATTCATGTTCTGAACAGCAACACATTGATTACCAATAACACATTTGGATTTCATATGGAGAACGTGTCACATGAATCATAGATATAGATCATGTGAATGCTGAACGCTTAAAACATGTTTGCATATTTCTCTGATGGCTGTTTGATTCTAAGTATTTTTCCAACAATCCAACAGTGATGTACAAGGGAGGGCTACTGTTAAAATGTACAGCCAAACCCTGTAATTTAGCTTAATCTAAATATAAAATGAATTCAATTACCATTCCATAGCCTCTCTACTGTAGCTGGGAATTTAGAGCTCATGGTGTGAGCAGAAAACCACATCTATGCTGAGGGTGGAAAACTCTGAGTCCTGGTAAAACTAAATGGGTGAAAAGTTAATAATGCCTCTCTTTTTAAATAATACTTGGCTTGATGCTTTAAATAAAGACTGCTCCTATTTACCAGATATTACAGTTCTGATAAACCCATATTCTCAAACTTTTTGTTTTGTGTTTTGCCAAAATGTAACCATTAGTAACATAACGGGTCAGGTTTTGCAATAACAGTCACAGAACAGTTCATAATTAACTTTTGAAATACATTTCAACAGCATTTTATTGATAAGAATGGAGTGTAGATAGTAGGGGTGTAACATTATATTGTGCCACAATATACTGCAATACAAAAATGCAACAAAATGTTTTGTTAATGACAGCACTTCACTCAGAAATGAAAGTTTAGATTGATTACCGTATTTTCCAGACTATAAGTTGCACTTTTTTTCATAGTTTGGCTGGATCTAAGACTTCTAGTCAGGTGCGACTTATTTATCAAAATTAATTTGACATGAACCCTCTCGCGGCTGTAGACGGTAATGTTTTCTCTTGGTTCTTGGTTCTTAATAAATGCGACTTATAGTCCAGTGTGACTTTTATATGTTTTTTTCCTCATCATTACGTGTTTTTGGACTGATGCGACTTATACTCAGGTGCAACTTATAGTCCAAAAAATACTGTACGTTAGGCTTTTATTTACATATCAGCAATGATCATTATACATACAAAGAGCACATCAAATATGGTAAACCTGGAAGTACACACATTTGAGCTATAGTGTTTATAAATTATTGTTAAAATATCTTATTTGTTAAAATATAGTCGGGGACAGGGCATTATTTCAGCTAGTTCCTCCTCACCGTCTTCACTCTTGTCACACTTATTGTCTTTATTCTGCTTCATGGACTTCTTTTCCCATAATTCCATCCACACACCTGTTGACTGTTACAACAGACATACTGTACCTGCACTGTATCACCAGCAAGCAAATGTGTCTAACGTAATTCTTACTTTTAGCTAAAAAGAATAATTAATATTTCTATTTTGGTGTCATCTTTGCACGTAGGGGAAGGATAAAGACCATTTATTGAACAGTACTCTTTGTTTATAATTCTGTCTTTTAAGTAATAATTAAAAACCCTTTTTAACTATATTTTGTTTTTGTGTAAAGTAGCATTAGATGATCAATTAAAGTATGCAAGATCAGAATCATACATCGAGCCAAAATGTTAAGTGAGTGTAGTATCACCTCTTGAAAATATGGTTAATCTTGGCAAATTACTGCTTTGTTGCTGTTGTTAGCATGAGTGAAGCTTTCTGTTGAAACCTACTCAGAATTACATACTTTACATTACATAGATTAAATACATGCCTCATTCATAGTAGATATAGACAGGTGGTGCTGGGGAGGTGGAGGACTAAGGAAAATGTGGTTACACTTTACTTAAAGCCTGAATGTATAATGCATTATAAAAGTAATTTTAATGAATGAATTGAGCCTTGTAATGCATCTTAAAATGCACTGTGCAATCTCACGACTAATTGTAACCACAGTTAATTTATTATAACACTTGTTAGGCTATGCATTTTAAATTCGGTCACAATTATTTATGACAATGTATAATGTATCCCAACGCACACTATGAATAATTATAATGCTGTATAACCCTTTATAATGCATTGTACATAAAGGCTTTAAGTAAATTGTTACCAAAAATGTGTTACAGGAAGTGTTACAGAAGAGTTTCATGACAAAGCTTCAAAGTTCCTTTTCAGAATGATACAAATGTGTGGATATTTCCACTTCTATCCCTGTAAGGGAAGCCATAATCTGAGAGTTTGAATGGGTCATTGAGGATGAAGTGGTGGTGTGTGCCACTCAAGAATTATGAATTGTGTACTTTAGACCTTCAGTCAACAGCTGAGAATGTAATGAGACGCTCTGCACACTAGTCTGGCCCACTTTATCATATGCCACAACATGAAAATGACACTGAAGCCCCATACATCACCAGTCTATCCAAATAATGCCCTCACACATAAAATGAGACAGTCTAATAGCAGGGGGTCAGGGATGCTGGGCGAGCACTCTTTTGCAGTTTAAAATCCCATCACTGCTGCTTACTAACCCACCTTAGCAAATTTATCATGCTTGAGAATAACTTGTTTACTGACGTATGGTTTGCCACACAATTCGATTCTTTCCAATACCTTTCTAGCCACAGAGAGCCCGATCATTCTCTGGCCTTGGGCAACATATTGGACATCTGAGGCTGATTGGTTTTATTTGTCAGCCTGACAGTCAACATAAAGCAGAGAAATCAGCTGCTCTGGAAAGAACAATAAAAATGCACAGAGACAATACAGAAGTGTGTTTGATAGGAAGCATGCAGAAAGTGTCATGTTTTTGGCATAGGCATCTTTTGACATTTCCAAATTCTTTTTTGATGGATGACCCACAAACGGGACCCTTGACTTTCGAACTCAGTGTTTGAGCACTATTGTATGTCATAAATTAAGCATGGTTGGATGTATCGAATAGCATGTCCCTCTCCTCATATTGCAACCAGATGTCACTGCATTTCAATTAAATTCAAAGACAGAACTACGTGTTTCATAAAAGTCGAGTTTCCCGAGCAGGTGCAGGATGATCAGAGTGTTGAACAATGCACTGGAGAGATGTGATCTGTGCGGATCATTGATGAGTGCAGGAAACAGCAGTGTGTGACTCAACAGCTCCACTGCAGACACACAGACATTCTCCAGTGTTTGTCTCAAAACTTTCTGGGCATTTGATTTATATGCGGTGTGAATCACTGTTACTTTGTGATGGACTGGCCATCCATTTAGGGTATTTCCCTGCCTTTGGCCTGAGGAGATGGGATAGGCTCCAGCATCCTGATGTAGGCAAAGCAGTTTGGAAACGTCTCTTTCTCATTTGAATTTTCTCTTCATAAATTGACATTATAAAATAAAGGTATGAATGTAAAACTGCAGCATTATTCTTCTTTTTGGTGCTGCTAATAATTTATCTTTGTGCAAAAGAATCATACTCAACAAACAGTTATATACTTCAAATATTAAATGAATATATAAATGTCCTATTGTTTATTAGAAATGTTTATTGTGTCCAGTCAAAGGCAATAATCATGCTTTGTCTAATCAGCATCTTGATATGCCACACCTGTGAGATGGATGGATTATCTCGGCAAAGCAGAAGTGCTCACTAACACAGATTTAGACAGATTTGTGAACAATATTTGAGAGAAATAGGCCTTTTGTGTACATAGAAAAAGTTCAGCTCATGAAAAATGGGGGCAAAAACAAAAGTGGTGCATTTATAATTTTGTTCAGTGTATGTACTGTTATTACATATAAATGCAATACATTTCAACTTCATCATTACAAATGTGTAATTGCGAATGCAATGACATGCAAGTTTAAAAAAAATGACATTAAAGCATATTTTAGCTTACTATAAATCCAGCAGTACGGTTTAAAAAAATTTCAATAGCTGTAATCATAAAATTACATATTGGTATAATTAAGCCTTTCTAGTGCATCAAAAATCACTCTAGACTTAAGTAGTCTACTTGCATGTAATATAAATATATATTTATACTTTATACTGTATGTGTATTAAAGGCACATATATAATATACACATAATTTTAATTATTTTTAATTTAATTTCAATTAATAAGCATTCATGTGTCTGAAAACATTACACACAGTTCACACTTAAGTGCATTCACTTAAAGTACATTAGTTCCATATTAATTACAGTAAAAATATATTTTTTCGAAGCTTTAAATAAAAAAGATTTAAGGTGTAAATACAAAGAAATATATAATTGGAGTATATTTTAACAATAAAGTACTACTTAAGTGTTTCTATTTCAGAATTTCACATTTAATTCATTCCTTTACTTGCTATTTCTGAAACTTAACTTAGCAATTTTCGACAGAAAACAGATTTTGAAAATATATAAAGAGTATGCTATATATATATATATATATATATATATATATATATATATATATATATATATATATATATATATATAGCATACACTTTTCAAACATATGCTAAAGTAACTTATTTTTCAAAAGGATAAGTAGAAAAGTAAAAAAAAAAAAAAAAAAAAAAAAAAAAAGAAACATACATTTTTACAGTTTAAAAATGTTACTCATTTGCAGAAATGTCCATGTTGTCAGCATCTGTACTTGAGTCGGTCTCTTCATCAGACCTATATCTGTTGCTTGTTAGTGACTTTGTCCCATGACCCTCTTCTTCATGACAGATCATGCCTGGAATAAATCAAGTCAATGAAAATTCCATTATGCTCTCACACCAATGCCCTATAACTCAATAAGCAAATGTGAGCCATGCCCTTGCTGTTCTGGGGAAAAGGCACGTGGGTGCAGCTTGTTGCAAGTGATGTACACACACACATGGACGCATACAAATGGGTAATTGTGAGAGTGCTGTGGGCAATGTCACCAAGGACTCTCAGCTCTCCACCTCCTTGCTGAAAATATCACACACACACACACACACGCACGCACGCACAACGCACACACACACACACACACACACACACACACACACACACACACACACACACACACACACACACACAAAACATATATGAAGAAAAAAAATGGCCAGGCAGTTATTTTATCCCACAATCTTTCACACATACCAAAAACCTCCCACTGGTGAAGTGGAAATAAAGTGCACTCGTGTAACAAAAGGAAAGCACAATAAATTACCAGCATTATTCCAGAGTGAAGCTTTCACTTGCCCATACATAATATGGGATTACTATTTCCAATCCATATATCATTCCACTGGAGTCATTCGGGGAGCAAGACCCATCCAATCAGACAGGGATCTCTGCCAAAAGCTGTAGATTAAGATCTGCAGCTGATAATCCATTCAAGAACACTTCAGCAGAAGTGCCACTGTACATTGATTGCTTGTGCATTCATGATGTCATACCAGCTGTACATGATAATCATGTTGGGACCAGGCACGTGCACACATAGACATCAAAGGGGGCTTGAGCACCTACCCTTTTTCTTCTTGGAGAGAAAGTTGAAAGATGAAAATATCAGGTTGGGTCGAAAAATGTTGACTCTGTTGAGTTCCACTGCCTTTCTCCCTTCTGCGCAGGCGCAGCACAGCAGTTTAGCACACATTGATCGGCACATGCACATCACAGACAGAGCCGCAGATGTGAAGCCCTGCCTCCCTTTCCAGTTATGTTTTATCTTGGTGTGGAGGTGAGCGGTGATGAACAAAAGAATAAGCTAGCTTTGCCTTGAACTACAGTTAAATTGTCGTGCTAACATCCCTGACTCATGAGAGAGCTGCCATGTGAGTTAGCTAAAGTTTAGCTAATGCAGCAGGAAGTCTAGTAGGTAAAGCCAGTGCTCGTTCTTTCACTGCATGATTCGTTTTATTAAAGAGAAAAAAATATTATTTTGTGTATTTGGTGTAATGAAATGTGTTTATGCGGTTTAAGGTTAAAAAAACACATTATTTTTCACATATTGTACAATATTGTTTCTCCTCTATTCCCCGCCTTCTGAAACGTGGTTAGAACGAGACAAGACAAAAACAATGAAACCCATTACAAACGAGCCCTTTATTACATCCAGTGGGGACATAATTACAGATTATGATGATTTATACTGTCTTTTTACGAGTTGTGTTGCATCGTGCCGTGTAAACATTAAACTATGTCTGCATCTGTGACCTGAAAAACGACAACAACAAGCTCTACTCTACATCAGCGGTTCTCAATTCCAGTCCTCGCGCCCCCAGCTCTGCTTATTTAGCATGTCTCTCTTTGTTGACAAACCTGATTCAGATAATCAGCTAGTTAGAAGTGAGCTCCGTGAATGAACTGTGCTCCAATAGAATCAGCTCTACACTAGTCAAAACTCACCTTTGAATCATCAGTGGCAAATCCTTTACACATGTAATCGTATTTACAGACTGTGAGTCAGAACACCCGGCATTGTAGTCTTCTCTTCCAGGATCAGGAAACAGTCCTCCATAAAATGTACTGCTAACTAAATATTTGGGTTGAACTGTTCTGGAACAGTGTTGTAAATACAACTTAACCACTGATTTCTAGTCATGTCCTCTTTTGGAAGACCAAACAAAGTATTTTCACAACGAAACAGCATCATAACAACATGGTGTCGGCGGCAACAGCGACAATCAAAGGTTACACCTTGTTTCTTTGCGTGAACATTTGGGCAGTGTTATGCAAATCTACCCACACAGTGATGTAGAGAGGGGGTGAAATGCTATTTCATGCATACTGATTTTTTTTACACTGTTAAAGAGTTTGATTCCCATGCTAAACATGGACAAAGTTTCAAAAAAAGTTTATTTTTACAGAGCATCAACGGAGTTGTGCAAGTGTTTGTGTTTGTTCCCTGCATTTAGAAGATGCTTGTTTTACAAACAAGGCCCAGTTTGACGACGGATTTGCACATCGTTTATTTCTCAAGGATAATGCAGTCCCAACGAGAAAGGGTCACGATCGTGTGTTGGAACCGCAGGCGGTGAGTAAAACTGCTTCAAATATCTCTGTGTTGTTAACTTAGCTATCGGCGCGTAAGCACATCAAGTAAACAACATGCGATGTTGTCATCAAACTGCACTTTCCACATGTACAGATTAAAAAAAAAAAAAAAAAAGACGACAAAGTGGAGCTTAGTCATTTACAAAACCGCTAAGCAAATATATACAGTTTCAGTACCACATAGAGACGTTGTTGCTGCTGCTGTTCTTGTTAAATTTCAGCCTCTGGATCTGATTCTGGATCATAAATATACGCTGAAACTGACTGTTAGGCATGGTTTGTTTTGGTCCTTCTAGCTCTCAAAGCAAAAGCCTACTCGCGCTCGTGATTCTTTAGCTCAGCCCACACGTCACGCCTCCAGCCGGTCGTGTTTTTCTGGGAAAAATCGGTACAGACTATCTTTCTCTTATGAATATAATAAAACTAAAGACTTTTTGGAGATATGAAGGATGCAGTACTACTCGGTACTCAAGATTAACAGGAGATTGAGTGAAAACGAGCATTTCACCCCCCCTTTAACTTTACATCGTTCAAAAAAATAAAAATAATAAATAAATACAGTGGTCAATCTGGGGGCACAAAGTGTTTTTATTGCCAATGGATTAACGAAACAGAACAATACACAGAAGCCAAAAAAAATAAAATAAATAAATAAATAAAATAAAACAAAACAAAACTGAGAAGCACTTTTTAAAACAAAGCAGAAAAAAACACAAATCAAAACTTTGAACCACTGTTCATAACAAAACACAAAACACATAAAACTAAGAATTGTCAAAAACAAATCACAAAACAAAACTGGGAACCACTGTTTAAAACAAAATAAAATAAAATAAAACAAAAACAAAAACAAAAACAAATACAAAAACAAACAAAACAGAACATGAAAAACAGTGTTCAAAACAAAAGAAAACACAAAACTTAGAATCACTGTTTGAGGAAGCAAGAAGTTTCCCCAAACTTGCATTATCAAAGTGTCAGGCGAAGGCAGATCACCGTCTCCTCCTGGGCTGGTCCAGTCTGCGATTAGCAGCATTGGATGGATGTTATTATGTTAGATTAATTGCAGGGGGCTGTGCTGCACCCAGTATACGGCTCATTCTCTCCTCCAGCCACCTGCTCCACGCTTCAGCTCACACACCTCATGAGTCCAGCGCAGCAATGAGAGCTCCAGCAAGGTCAGCCAGATACATCTGCCCCAAAGCTGAATGTCAGACTGCAAATAGGTAGGGTCCATTTTTCCAAATGGTAAAAGGGGAAACAATTATTTTCTTCTCATGCAATAGGACAATGAGGTAAATGTCTGGCTTTCGATTATGGAAAACAAGAGCAGAATCAAACCTACTTCAGCAGGTTTAAGATGTAAGGAAGAGCTTTTCCATGATGAAACTTAAACCATGATTGGCAAGTATTGCTGCAGTGCTTTAAAGATCTCCACAGTTCTTCTGATTAAAAGATCAAATGCCTCATTTAAGCTTACAGGCTCAACATTTGGTATGAATTCATATTCTAAAGTCATACTTATTAGACAAACATTGTGCTTCAGCACACCTGGGTCAATGACGTGACACTCATTTTCTGTCCAAACTATTATTTAAATCATTCATTAGTTCATACATGCAATCATGCATGCAATGAGATGTGACTCAAATACACATCATCTATGATGGACATGTTTATATTTCTGATTTAGAGAAAGGAAAATGTTCACCGAGTTTGGCATTAATTACATTTTGACCAGGGCAAAGAAAGAAAAAAGTGGTAAAAATACATGTCAACGTTAGTTAAAATGAAGTTAAATGAAGTGAAAATAAAATAAAATAAAATAAAATGTTGACTTAGTTTATGTTGTTTAATGATGAAAAAAATATCTGTAAAAAGCATAATATTGGTAAAATCATATTGGTAACACAATATGGTTTAATTTAACACATTATCTACATTAGTTAATATATATAACATAATAGTAATATTTGTAAAATCAAAAAGTCTATCTGTTAATATTAACGTGTGAACAACAGTAACTTGAACAAACAATAAACAATTCTATTTTTACTAACATTGTCAAAGATTAAAAAAATACTTTATATTTTATAGCTCATTATTAGTCCATGTTAGCTTATGCATTTACTATTAACAAATTGGACCTTACTTTAGCAAACAAAACAGAACAGAACAACAGAAAAAACAAGTATTTTTAAAACTGTTGTATATGTAAACTTTTGCATATTTTCATTGCATTAAAAGAGACTAAAAGCCAAAAAAAGCGAACAAAACAAAAATACAACTTATTAAAAAAAAACCCTGCTCTACATGTATTGAATATTTTCATTGCATTCAAAGACACAATACTAAATATTTTCTTTTTTCTACATCATCATCATCATAATGATATATTTTTTCAATGAATGATTAATCGATACATGTATGTATTCAGTGAATATATGAAACCAGCATGAATAAAAATCATACTTTTCATCAACAACTTTGCACATTGCATTTATTTATTTTTGGTTACTTAAGCAATATACAGCATACAGTATATTTACACTAGATTTCAGGTTTTTACAATACTCCCAAATGCTTTCATCAGATTTCCTTGCTCTGTATGGGAATAATAATCTTGCAAAGCTGGGGGGAAGTCATCGTGTTTGTGAGAAGACTGGAGGATGTATCAGGCCAGTGGCAGTGCAAGGTCAGCGTCCCCTGGTATCACATGTGCACATGTGCCAGTTTCCCCAAGCAGGGGCCAGAACTGGGGGCCTCCAGAGGCAGGCCTGAGCACAGATGCTTTAGCTGATGTCACTGCTGGCCACGCATGAATGGATGCAAGGTTAAGAGGTGGTGCTTTGCCTTTCCTGTTGCTGGGAGAGAAAGATGCAGAAGGGACAAAGCTGCTGACAGTGATGGCACGGCAAATGGAGGAGTGAGCATAAGAGACAGACTGACGCTCACCAGAAAAAAAGCCCTTCACTAATCATTTTTAGATGTATGTGTCATTTTAAAAAGTTTGAAGACAGTATCTGAAATAATAAAGATAAAATAAATAAATAAATAAAAAATATCCCACAAGGCTATTGGCTCAAATAGCACTTCCAACTGTTTGATAATACCTGAATATGCAGTTTTAGTTTTGTGCTTACAGTATTGCTTTAGGAAAATGGTGTATCATTTGAGATAAAAATATAACATTTCACTTTTTTTTGGGGGGGGGGGGTATTTATTAAGGTGTACACTCTCAGAAAAGGACACAAAAGCTGTCATTGGGGAGGAACCTTCTCAATACAAATATATACAATTTATAAATGAGGTACAAATGTGTTCCTTTGGAAAGGATACCACTCCAGTGACATCTTTTGTTCGGTTTGTCTTAGAGTATTTGGATTGTACTTACAATACATTCAGTCATGCTGTAAAACTTAATCCAGACTGTAAAAAAAAGACACAAAAACAAAATAATTCTCAAACATGCAACTAAAATGAGCCTTTCCTTCAGAAAGCAGTGTTATGGTTTAGCATATAGAATGGATTTAAATAAAAACCAGACAATGGAAACTTTAATACAGAATGAGCAGTTAGTGCTGTTTTACAGCAGTTGGTGGTACATCCAGCTAGAACCACAAACTGTTCTAAATGTTTTACACAACAACTTACATAAAAAACAGTGTGGGTGATGTGATAAAACTGACCAAATATAACTTTAAAAAAAGTGTTCATAGCGCCTTACAGAGAAGATGAGATGAGATTCATGAGATCCTTGTGCTTGAAAATGTTAGTATGATTTTTCATTATTTTCTCTTCTTTTATTTTTAGAGCTCTGTAGTATGGAATTACATTTGCTTCAATAAAAAGGAACTAAACTTTATAAAACTGATCACAACTTTTTCAGAAATTATCAAAAATATGCCATTACAAAAGAAGAAAAACTAAACTAAAATTAACTCAATTGCACAAATTTAACAGGCTCTTCAAATATGCTTCATCCTTTGTTAATGTTTTTTAAAGATTCGTTTTCGCTAATCGTGGATTCTGAATGCACTGACACAGATTTTGCTTACGTTTCGCAGTTTTTCGTTTGGTGTTTTGAAACAAACCTCTCGTGGGGGTGGGGTTAACATTGATCTACTCTGATTGGACAGTGAGCTTTTGATGGACAGGTGCTCTCTGACTGGGAAGTACAGACGTCACTCAGTGGCGCGTATATTAGAAAGCTCTTGCTGTGATTTGTATTACTAAATATGTAAATAATATTTGACCTTCCAATATTGTCCTTCAAGGCAGCTTGAAGTAAGAATGTGTTACTGAATGACAATAATAACCCGCAACAAACTGTAGCACACTGTAACACGAAAAACTTGTATCGATGTTATTGGTTACTTCAGTAACACAAGCTTACTTCAAGCTCTCTGAAGGACAAGCGGAGGAGGAAGATGATGCCGCTCCGTGTCTCCTGAGAGCTCATCTTTACAGACTGAGACAATTGAAGGTCAAATATTATTTACATATTTAGTAATACAAAGCACGACGTATTGCATACAAATCACTGCGAGAGTTTTTTTTTCCTTTTTCTTTTTCTTTTTTTATTAATGGAGAGAACAAAAACTTACAAAAGTATAAACATACATCACATAATATCGACCCCAAAAAAATAAAAAAAATAAATAAAGAATAAAATAGAGCTAAAGAAAAGAGGGCCAAAATCTAAACAAAATTACACAATGAGATCAAAAGCAGAACAAATTCTAACAGTCCTTATAGCTTTTTTATTAGTAGATACTGAGATTACATTCAAATAGTTTTCCATTTCTTTTATGAAAACAGAGAAGACAGGTTTACAGTTGGAGAATTTGCATTTGTGAATGTAAAATTTGTTTAGGAAATATTTTAAATTAATAACAAAACGTATATTTTCGTTTGTGGGGTTAGAGTCATAATACCCAAATATAATGTTTTTCATATGAACTGAGAAGCCTGGCAAAATCATCCCAAAGTTTCTGAGTGTATGACATGACCAGAATAAGTGTACCGTTTCTACAGAACTCAAACAAAAAGAGTGTGTAAGATCAATGTCAGATTTAAATCTTTGTATAAACTTCTTTACAGGGTAGAACCTCTGTATGAGCTTAAAATAAATTTATTTCATTTTGTCTGTGAAAAAGAATTTTTGCGGTAAACACCAGATTTAATCACCGCGAGAGCTTTCCAATATGCGTGCCACTGGGTGACGTCTGTTCCTGGTCAGAGAGCACCTGTCAATCAAAAGCTCACTATCCAATCAGAGTAGATCAATGTTAACCCCGCCCCCACGAGAAGTTTGTGTCAAAACACCAAACTAAAAACTGCGAAGCATAAGTGAAATCTGCGGCAATGCTTTCAGAATCCACGATTAGCGAAAACGAATCGTTGAAAAACATTAACAAAGAATGAAGCATATTTGAAGAGCCTGTTAAATTTGTGCATCTTAGTTAATTTTTTTTTTTTTTCATTTTCATTGTGTTTTTCTTGTTTTGTAATGGCATATTTTTTATATTTTCTGAAAAAGTTACGTACAGCTTTATAAAGTTACGTTCATTTTTATTGAAGCAAATATAATTCCATACGTAGGAGCCAGTCTGGAAACAAAGTTGTACTGCATTTAGCCAACAGAGGGTGATCTAATAGCATAGATGCTGGTTCTGTCATCTGAACAATCATGTCAAAATAAAAAGCAGACTGTCACTGAGCTTGAGATTCATTTGTGCTAAGAGATGTATAAAGTCATAACAAACAAGCAACCCCCACCCCTCACACACAAAAATAATTTTACCTGCTGTATATGTGTATAACATTTTATTGCATTTAGAGATGAAAGATAAGAAAAAAAGACTAAAAACCAAAACAAGCAAGCAAACAAAACAAAAAAACAAAAGTCACAATTTAAAGCTTGATTACATGATTTGAATGTAGGCTATTCACTGCATTTAGAGACAAGACTATAAAGAGACAACAAACAAGATAAAAAGCTATTTTAAAACTACTTTTAAGAATAGAATGTATAATTTAAAAACAAGCAAACAAAACAGAACAGAAAACAGAAAAGACAAAAAAAAATAAAAAATAAAAAGTAATTTATTTATTTTTAAATTGCTAGATAATTCGCTAATCAGTCCTAAACAAACAAGCAAAACAGATCAGGACAAAAAACTTTTTATTTTTTATTTTTAGAACTGCTAGAATATTTTAATTGTATCCATAAACAAAAGACTTAAAAGAGACTTAAAAGTGCAAACAAAACAGGACAGAACAGACAAAAACCATAAGTATTTTTTTCAATGCATTCATAGACAAAAGACTAAAAAGACTAAAAACCACAAACAAAACCGAGCAACTTTTTTTTTTTTTTTTTTTTTATCGTATTAGACAAACTCTTAGGAGATTGTAATCAGATTTTTCATTGCAGCTGTTTTAAAGTTTCTCCCTTTATATGAAGGAAAATGTGTGTGTAAATTCGATGATAATTACTACCTTGACATCGTATCTCATTTATGCTTCCTTTCTGTTCTCCTATTCTGAGCTCTTGCATTGGGACATATTTTCTGTTGAAAGGTCTGCATGTGAAATTAATAGTCTTGGGTAAGAAAGAATAAGAATTATATGCACTTTTTTTTCAGTGAAATAGCCTTGAGCCCTGAGCTCACACCATATCTATTCATTACTGCATCAAAGAGAGCTCTCCTCCACCAGCAAAAGTAAATAGTTGACTGGCCCGCTCCTTTGAAAAGAAGAATTGAATAATTTCTCCTCTCACCTCTTTGATTTTATTTTATTTTTGGCCTCCTCCAGAACCCCTTACCCTGGTTTTCTCTCACAGTAATACTGTCATTTTGCGTTTCTGAAATAGAATTCAGCAGGGGTCATATGTCTAGACTGGATTTTGATGAGGAAATTAATAAGACTTAGGGAATGCATTTGGTGGTCACCAACCGTTCCGATTTTGTCAAATAGCCTTTCATTTTCTTTATGGAGATATAATTTTAGATTACCACTTTGAGTGAAGCTACATTAGCAGACCTGAATTATTTGAATCCACTGGATATAATATACGCTCGGAGTCTTTTGTTACAGGAAATACATCGCTGTCTCTAACATAACGTTTTGTGTAAATCATGCTTCACATAGACGTCCATTTTCCTGATTGCTTTCATTTTTAAGAAAATGCCTGCTGCATTTTTTTTTCTCAAAACAAGATTGATCACAGAACACCTGTCAAAATATCATAATTTTGTTGTTCATTCATAGCGATTTTATCATTTCCGTTTCCAAACACTGAAACTAGAATCACAACAAAAAAACAACTGATTTGAGAACTATGTGCAATTGTTGGGCATGTGTGACTGTAATAAGCAGTAATATTGCATGAGCAGTAAGGTCAACATGCAGATGCAGCCTGAGGAAAGTGAAGTCTTTTCTGTTAACTAGGTCATCACTGCTGAGTGCATATAATGGAGTCTGCTGCCTGTCTGAGAGCAGACAGAGGGACGAGAGGACACCTGACCACAACCGTCTCGCTCTCTAAGAGCACACAGGACAAAACCAGCCCGACTCAGTTGATTACAGCGCTGTCCGCAAAAGAGCATTTCACAGAGATATGATTGATGAGCTCCAGAGACTTCAGCTTTAAGTATCCACTTTGTCTCAGATGTTTTGCCTAAGTCTTAGAGAGAAATATAATTGTCATGACTGAGATAAACCATGAGAATATACACTATTGTTCAAAAATTGGGGGATTTTATTTTTCTGAAAGAACATTTTATACAGCATTAAAAGTGACAAAATATGTTTTTTTTTAAAGAAATTACAAAATAGTTCTAATTTAAAATAAATGCTATTCTTGCAAACTTTCTGTTTTTCAAATAATACTGAAAACACCCTTAGGAAACAAAAATATATTGCAGTATATTGGAAAATATCATGTAATATATTAGGCATATATTCCTATATATATTGATATTTTTCCAATATATTGCAATATATTGAAAGCGGCAATCATTTGTATATTTTGCAATATATTATATAATATATGTATCATCAATAAATTATATAATATATGTATCATCAATATATTATTAAATGTATTCAAATATATAAAATATTAGAAAATAAAAAGGGAAAATAATATATTACAATATATCACAATATATTTTAAGAAATATATTGGTAAATATATTTTCCTTTCGTAAGGGCATTTATCATGTTTGCACAAAAATAAGCGCAAAGGTTTCCGACATTGATAGTAAATGAACTTATAATAAACTTATTAGAATTAACTTATTATAATGATTCCTGAAGGATCATGTGACACTGAAGAATGGAGTAAAGATCCTGAAAATCCAGCTTTGTCATAACATTGATAAATTACACACACACACACACACACACACACACACACACACACACACACACACACACACACATATATATATATATATATATATATATATAAACAGCTATTTTATTTTTCCATTTTATTTATTTAATCAAGGACTATACACTTTAAAAATGCATAAAAGCAACTCTAGTAATAAAAGCAAGAAATAAAAGGCTTTGACCTGTGAATTGTAAGAAAATGTGAGTTTTGTATCTCAGATAAATCCCTTTTAGCGAAGAAACTGTCTGTTCATAATGCTAATCTCTGTCTGTGTGATAACAGAGAAGCAACTACAGCCAGTTTTATTATCACTGTAGAACGTGAGCTTTGTCCTTTATCACATTTCCTGATTCCTACAAACAGCAGTGTGACATTCATGTGGGATTTCCAGCTCAGATATCTCATATTTAATGTGTAAAGGGACTCTCCGGAGGGGAATAGCAGTGACTTGTCTTGTACAATCTTAAGTAAGCTAAGACTGCGTGACTTTCATTCCTGGCCCCGCGATTAAAGCTCGGCTCACATCGGATGGAAGATTAACCCTCACTCTGGACCCTGTGTGGTGTCAAAAAGAGACGAATGTGAACGTCAGGATTAAGCTGAATCAGGGGCGAGAGAAAAGAGAGAAGGGAAAAAGAAGTGGGACAAAGAAACACAGAGTCTCTGTTATGAGCAGCCATGGACTACAGAGCCACGCATACAATGGGTAAAACACACACACACACACACACACACACACACACACACACAAACACGCGCACACACACACACACACACACACACAAAAACACATAAACACATTTTAACCCTTCTGTCACATTCGGATCAGTTTTGCCTCATAAGAAAAGCAAGTATCTTAAAGCAAAAACAAAGATAACGCCATTTGTAATCAAGTAAGCATGACCTTATTCCAGTCAATTACCTCAACACTGTGGTATTTCTCTCACAGCGGCGCTCTTCACCTCCTGTATTGTTTCGTGCAGCTGAGAGAGGGACATCTCTATGCCAGGCGTGATTATAACACCACACAGCTGCCTGTGTTCACAACAAATTTAATGGCCTCCTTCCCTGACTAATGAGCATAGCTGTCTTATGAGCATGGACATTAAGATGTTGTAATTTTGGAGATAATTAGTTTGCTTGTCAGTTTTATGTCCCGTACCTCTGTGGCATCTGAACACGGCCTCGGAGCTGCTCTTTGTTGTTAAGCACGGGGGGAATTTACAGTTTTATTTAATTAACAAAATCCATCATTTTAGTTTGACCAGTTACTCGTTACTTTCCGTGAGCGTGATTGGTTGTGCTTCTGCAAAGTCTTTTAAGTTTAGTTTGATTTGTGAAAGGAATAAAGGTTATTCACATTACAAGTTAGACTTTATCATACTGATATATATACAGTACAGACCAAAAGTTTGGAAACATTACTATTTTTAATGTTTTTGAAAGAAGTTTCTTCTGCTCATCAAGCCTGCATTTATTTGATCAAAAATACAGAAGAAAAAAATGTAATATTGTGATATATTATTACAATTTAAAATAATTGTTTTTAAATGTATTATACTTTAAATGATCATTTATTTATGTTATGCAAAGCTGAATTTGTAGGATCATTATCACATGATCCTTTAGAAATCATTCTAATATGATGATTCATAATCAAAGTTGGAAACAGTTCTGCTGCTTAATATTTTTTCAGAACATGTGATACTTTTTTAGGATACTTTGATGAATAAAAAGTAAAAAAAAAATAAAATAAAATTTAGTAATAACAATATACACTACTGGTCAGTAATTTGGGGTCAGTAATTTTCTTTCTTTCTTTTTTTTAATAAAATCAATACTTTTATTCAGCAAGGATGTGTTAAATTGATAAAAAAGTGATAGTAAAGAATATATATTATTAGAATTTTTTTTTTTTTGAATAAATGCAATTCTTTTTAACCTTTTATTCATCAAATATATTAGACAGCAGAAATGTTTCCAACACTCAGAATAAATCAGAATATTAGAATGATTTCTAAATGATCATGTGATCGACTGGATGTTACATGTGACACTGAAGGCTGGAGGAATGATGCTGAAAATTCAGCTTTGTATCACAGGAATAAATTATTTTTTTTAAGTATATTCAAATAGAAAACTATCATTTTAAGTTGTAATAATATTTCACAATATTACAGTTTTCTCTGTATTTTTGATCAAATAAATGCAGGCTTGATGAGCAGAAGAAACTTCTTTCAAAAACATTAAAAATAGTAATGTTTGCAAACTTTTGGTCTGTACTGTATATATATATATATGCGACATCCTGCTATTTCTAACATAAGTTCACAGTTCATACCAGTCATAACATACGTAAGAGATACGTATTCAGTGGGACTGTATAATCTAACCCAACATATCTCCTGGTGCGTCCCATACCACCGACAGCTGTCACAGCGGACGTCTGCAAGTTTTTATTTTCCTATCACAGAAATGGCATTGAGATAACTTTATACAATTGGTAAATATAAGTCTGATGGCTTTATTCATCAGGCCTCTTTTGCATTCACTACTTCAGCGCTAAACTCAGTGTTTCATTCAAAACCATCAACCAAAAGAAGGAAAAGAAAAAAGAAACCCAAGGAGACGGCTCTGTGGAAAAAAAACAAAATTAATTCAGTCATTCTGTTATTTCTCAATGCCAGTGTAGCCTGTGAATTTCTGAAACACTGTTTACTGGAACTAATCCATTAACATGTTAAAGCTGCAATTATTCATCACGTTACAAAAGAGAACAAAGCTAATTGAATTACACTTGATATGCGCAGAAAAAAGAGAAAGAGCATAGAACTTAAAGTCTCAGTGGAACATTGTTTCATTCATTTCAAACAGACAAATCCTAATGCAGTCCATGCAGAAATGCTCAACTATGACAACCCTTGCGAAAAATTAAAGAGAGTACTTTAGGGTAATAATATACTTATAATTTAGTACATTTAAAAATGTATTAATTTATTATGTTATCAAACACACTGCTGTTAACATTATGTGATTTAGTATGTTAGTCAACACATCAAAATAAGTACACTTTAAAGCATGATAAATATTATTAAAAGATCATGGTTAATGTGCACTTATTAAAGTGTACTTCAGTGTGTTAAAAGCATGTTGTCTCTGAGTGCATTTTAAGTGGACCTTTATTTCATTATACTGTATCTGCAAGTAAAGTTTTTTTTTTAAACATACTTTTAAGATTTGAAGCACACTACAAGTCCACATTACATACAATTAATCAGACTTGTCTTTTCTTTTTCTATTTTTTTTCCACAGAGGGACTCGAGAGTGTGATTCTAGACTTGTGTTTTGTCTGCGAAGTACATGTTCATTTGCAGCAGACGTGTTAAAGGACAAAAGTGCTTACTGAGGAGCAATGCATTAGCACACATTTCATATCTATCATTGCTAAATTTCTCTCTAAGACGGTCGGTTCACTTCTGCAACTGGAAATAGAGCTTTAAATAAGGTGAAATATCTTTAAAATTTGAAGAGTTAATTTGAAAAAAAACAAGTAACTGTTTTTAACAATTTTCTAAAATCTAGTTTTTTTTTTCATTGTGCATTCTGATTAATCTCAGGTAGTTGGGTTATTTTGATTAGGTTAAAAAAAATACAGCTAACTAACACAATAAAAAAATGATATAATAAAAACATTATGTTTGTAAATGTAAAAAATTGACAAAATAGTTTTCTTGGTAATTTTAAACCTAATGTTTATGTATCTGTGTTATGCTGTAAATAAATCATTTTAATTCATAGTTTATATGAACCTTTAGGAAACAAGTATTAAATGCATGTTTTTATAACATAAAACTATTTTTTTCCCCTTTGCATTTCTAAAGAAAACCGCTTAACACCGTTTGAAAATAGTTGGTTATAGTGGTGTAAATAATTGTTATCGATGTAAAAAGGACTTTCACCACACTGAAACCAGCTACTGGACCCACAAACTGGTCCCAAGGGGTTTCGTTTTCTCAAATCCACCAAGGTCTCGCTGACCTGCTTTGAGCCAAGGAAACAGCACTGATTGAGGTGCTCACCTTTCCACAGACCCTCTGTCCTCTGCAACATATGGCAAGCCTTGGAGTTCAAGGACACCACAGTTTCACAGATAATGGCTAATTCATTACCAGCACTGACATCAATCTTTCGACACCCCCCATCATCACCCCCCTCCACCATAATCCAACCTTCATTTTACTATCTGTGTGTAAAGAGTTTCAGTTGCTCCAGTTATTTCTACGAATCAAGTCAGTGTTTTTCTGGCAGGAAAATGTAAACATACAGATGTGTGTTTGAACTGTGCCTATCTTAGATATGTAAGAGTCTTTTTTTCTAAGGGTGTCTGGGATATGGTTACATGTTTTGCTTTGATGCAGACCAGTCCTCCCTCACTATTTGTCTTTTTTAACTGTCCTGTTTCTAGACCACCCCACTAGACCAAGGGAGACAAGGATGCGGTTGGTAAATGCGACCGATAAGTGTGACATCCATTTATTCAGCAACTGCAGGGAGATCAGCTAGTGTTTTATTTCAACATCTGTTACATTTATCTGCTATGAATTCTTTCTTTTCAACTTTTCAAAAGTTTTGATTTAAAAAAAAAAATTCTGAAATCTATTTCCTATACCTCATGCATCAGTGTAAAATATAAAGAGATAGCGGTAGGGTAGGTTGTAACACTTTCAGAAAAAGTGACCATCAGATTTAGGTTAAACACTTAAATACTCAGTACATATCAAAAGATCAATAATAACAGACAAAGCAATAGTGACCATGTAATAAAAACAGTTAGCACACTATCATCTTTTGGTTTCAATCGTTCTGAAATTCCTGTGTCGAAGGACCAAGTTCTTATTGATGTGGTCTGTTTCCTAACGTTGGGATCAGATGAGAGGCAATGCAATTCAAATATTCCACAACTTGGCACTCCAGTGTTTTGTTGTCTTGGCCGCATCTTTATCATTTGGTTTCTGTGTAGATCTGCCCGTTTGCCTCTCTAGTAAACACTACATGTGCAAATCGGTGGGTGGGGCTAAACAGGCAGCGATGTAGAAGCAGGCATTGATCTTTTTCTGCGGAGGCAGTGTTTAGCCATACTATCACATTATAGAGTGATACTTTCCACAAGCTATTGTTTTGGCAGACTGGTTTCAGTGCAAGCTGTTTTTAGACTAATGAGAACGTTTTGAGTGCTTAGTTCATGGCCCTTTCAAACGATCATAAATTCAGCTTTATTTCTAATTGTAAACAAAATTGCTCAATATGTAAAATTTGCTAGCTTCAAGCAGCATTTCCTCTGGATGTCCTCAAGAGCAGGAAGTGGTTTCCCTGTGATGCGTTGGGCAGTTTTCACCATCCTCTGCAGTGCCTTGCGGTCAGCCGCTGAGAAGTTCCCATACCAGACTGTGATTTAATTGGTCAGGATGCTCTCGATCGTACACCGGTAGAAGTGAGAGATGGTGGTTCCCAGGAACTTGAAGCTGGAGACACGTTCAACAACCCTCCCGTTAATGTGGATGGGGTCATGCATGCTTCCTTTCTTCTTAAACAATGAACTCCTTTGTCTTACTGGTGTAAAGGAGCAGGTTATTGTCAGCGCACCATGTGGCCAGGTGCTGTACCTCTTCCCTGTAGGCAGTCTCATCGTTGTCACTGATGAGGCCAGTCACCGTGGTGTCATCTATAAACTTAATGATGGAGTTGGTTCCATGCACAGGCTTGCAGTCGTGGGTGTAAAGGGAGTAAAGGAATGGGCTCAGCACACAGCCCTGTGGTACACCGGTGTTAAGTGTGATGGTGATGGAGTGGGTGTGGCCTGACCTAACATGGTGAGGTATGTTGGTCAGAAAGTCCATAATCTGGTTGCAGAGGGAGGTGTTAATGTCCAGGTCTCCAAGTTTTGTAATCAGCTTTGAGGGAATTACGGTGTTAAATGCTGAACTGAAGACAACAAACAACATCCTAACATATGTGTTGTTATTGTCCAAGTGTGTGAGTGCAGAGTGCAGCACTGTGCATACTGCTTCCTCTGTGCTCTTATTCCTATGGTAGGCAAATTGGTGTGGGTCAAGTGTGGGTGGAAGGCAGTCCTTGAGGTGTGCTAGGACCAGTCGCTCAAAGCACTTCATAATAATGGGTTTGAGTGCTACGAGGCGATAGTCTTGTTTACATCTCAGGAATCTGGAATACATACATACATAACCATAAGATAGTTGAATCATCTTTTATACTGTAAGTCATTAAATTATACACTCAACCCATTTGTTAAAATACACTCTTTGATGTTAGAATATAACACCACTACTCTGTGGAGATGCACATTCTGCTTTGTTTTTGATATGTAAATTATTTTTTGACAGTTTTGTCAGTGACATAACTTCTATTATCATTAAAAATGTTTAATTATTTCTTTACAGAGTTTTACAATGTCTGCTTAGGAAAGTGTTTGATTTTCAGCCCTCTAGCTAATTTCTACATGTTATATGTTAAACTGGTGGTGTTACTGTGGAACTCAATCTGTTATACTTTCCCCTACATACCCCTGGAGTAAGACAAAAACCACATAAGTGATGGTTTCTTTGGGATTTGGGTTAGTGCATTATGAACTGCTACTGAGATGTCTTCAAATTTGAGAGTGCTTTTCAGCCATTATAATATTTTATAA
The DNA here is from genome assembly GCF_023724105.1 of Carassius gibelio. Classification (NCBI taxonomy): domain Eukaryota; kingdom Metazoa; phylum Chordata; class Actinopteri; order Cypriniformes; family Cyprinidae; genus Carassius; species Carassius gibelio. The sequence continues at coordinate 6,491,295 of NC_068404.1, read as the reverse complement.
TCATGCGTTCCCAAAAACAACTTCCTCCTTGAGAAATATAATTAACATATTTGTCTGTTTGTTTGCCTTGGGATGTATCAGTTAGGGACACATAAGATGGCTGTGATTTGGGGAAGGGGTGGATCTACACCAGAATACCAATCTCTGAAGGAATTTGCTTATTTTGAAAACAGTGTGTTCGCTCCAGGCAGCTGACACAACCTTATTAAGACTGGTCACCCGATGGAGGTCATCAAACAATCAGCTGAGAGCCTTTCTTTTCTAGTCCCACGCATTGTGAGGTGAAAGAACCATTTAACCTCATCAAATTTCATACTATTTATGTAATATCACTCTATAATGCAGTGCCTGTGATGGTTATGGGTCGTTATTAAAAGGTCCTGTAGGTTTTTACTTTATCTTGGTTAAACAAATCAGAGCGCTGGGATGAAGAAGCCTTTTTGGTTTCCGTTATTTGTCAAAGGACACTGTGTCCCCAGTCTAAGATGTTTGTAGAAGAAGACACACTCACCCTATCAGCATGCCATTTACATGAAGGATCATGTGAACTGGCGGACTATCTGTTTAATAGAATAATACATTCAAAGTAACATCAACAATGGGCCTGTGAGTGATGAGCTGTACACGGATGGCTGAAAGGTGAATGAGATGTCAAATTCTTATTTCTCTCTTTCTCTCTCTTGCACTCGTCTCCGTCTTTGTCTTCTTCATACTCTGTCTGAGGCCATCTGGACGCTGGCAGTGTCTGCTCACTCAAGGTGAAAGTAAACTACGTCCTGCTCTGTCAGGACATTTTTACCACCAAGGCTGCTGCATCAGACAGAATGCTGTAATAGGCATAAATGCTATAAAACAACAGATGTATGTATAAATAAATATATATTTGTTATAATGTGTTTTAGAACAAACAAAAGTTAAATGATCATTTGTATAATTTCACAATTTTCATTTTTAAATCCTTTACTGGTCCCACTTTATATTAGGTGGCTTTAACTACTATGTACTTACATAAAAAAATAAGTACAATGTACTTATTGTGTTCATATTGTATTGTAAAACACTTTTGCTGCTATTGTGGTGGGATAGGGGTAAGGTTAGGGAGAGGGTTGGAGGTATGGGTAAGTTTAAGGGTGGGTTAAGGTGTATGGGTCAACAGTGTAATTATAAATGTAATTACGGAAATTAAATACAGATGTAATTACATGTAGTTTTTTTTAAATATAAGTACAATGTAAAAACATGTATGTACACAATAAGTACATTGTACTAAATTATTAATTAAAATGTAAGTGCATAGTAGTTAAGGCCGCTTAATATAAAGTGGGTCCCATTTACTACTAATGTAAAACTGTATGAATTAAAACAGTGACATCTGCAAGCTAATGAAAAAAAAAAAGTTAAAAGGGGGGTGAAATGCTATTTCACGAATACTGAGTTTTTGACACTGTTAAAGAGTTGGATTCCCATGCTAAACATGGACAAATTGTCAAAAATTAAGTTGTACGTTTGAAGGAGTATTTTTGTTCCAAAAATACTCCTTCCGGTTTGTCACAAGTTTCGGAAAGTTTTTTTCGAGTATGGCTCTGTGTGACGTTAGATGGAGCGGAATTTCCTTATATGGGTCCTAAGGGCACTTCTCCCGGAAGAGGGCGCGCTCCCATATAGCAGAGCACTGAGAGCACAACAGACGTTCACTGATCAGAGCGAGAGCGAAATGTCACAAAAGAAGTGTGTTTTTGGTTGCCAGGGCAAGACAACCCTGCACAGATTACCAAAAAAAAAAAACATTAAGGGACCAGTGGATGGAGGTTATTTTTACAGAGCATCGACGGAGTTGTGCAAGTGTTTTTGTTTGTTCCCTGCATTTCGAAGATGCTTGTTTTAAAAACAAGGCCCAGTTTGACGTCGGATTTGCACATCGTTTATTTCTTAAGGATAATGCAGTCCCAATGAAAAAGGGTCACGATCGTGTGTTTGAACCGCATGCGGTGAGTAAAACTGCTTCAAATATCTCTGTGTTGTTAACTTAGCTATCGCCGCGTAAGCACATCAAGTAAACCTTGTACACCTTTAAAGAAAAAAAAAAAGACGACATAAAGTGGATTTTCCAAAACCGCTAAGCAAATATATACAGTTTCAATACATACCACATAGAGACGTCCTGCTGTAGTCGTTGCTGCTGCTCTCGTTCAGTTTCAGCCTCTGGATCTGGTAATGTCACAGCTTCCAGACGCTCTCAACGCAAAAGCCTACTGGTGCTCGTGATTCTTTAGCTCCGCCCACACGTCACAGCTCCAGCGACTCGTGTTTTTCCGAAAAAAATCGGCACAGACTATTTTTCTCTTATAAATATAATAAAACTAAAGACTTTTTGGAGATATGAAGGATGCAGTACTACTCTATAGGTACTCAAGATTAACAGGATATTGAGTGAAAACGAGCACCCCCCCCCCCTTTAAATAAAAATAATGAAGGGCCAGTTCTGTTAACTAGCTGCTTATTAGCATGCATATTACATATTGCTGGATATACATATTACTGATATTTACTGATAGACAGAATTATTACTGTATGTAACTTAATATTTTCTGGCATACATCTGTAATTTCTTAATTGTGAATTACTGCAGTTAAAGTTTATTACATTAGTATGCATGTTCCACTGACATCTGACAATAACAGATTTAGTTAGATTTCTGTGTCATATATGTAATTAACGTGGTCGTTCCTTCTGGATTTGGTAGAGATATGACCAATAAAATGGAGAAAAACAAAGAATCTCTTTTCATCTCTAACACACACACGCACACGCGTGCGCGCGCACACACACACACACACACAGAGAAAGACAGGCATCCTGCAGAGGTGTAAATAGGCTGTAGGTGTTGTTTCTCAGATGGATGATGAGAAAATGTCTTATTTTGTCTCTGGGGCTCCATTTGTTTTTTCCTCCCCCAATAATCTAAACATGATGTGCGTTTATTTCTGTTCTTACTTGAATACTGAGAAGACAACACAAGCTCAAACATGTAGCACATAACAGTTTTTTTGGATAGAAAATGTACAAATATGAAGACTCTTTAAGACACATCTAAACAAACACCTGATCCATATGCACTGAGATCAGACTCATATCTGATACGATAACCGTTTTGTTCTTTGCCTCTTCCTCATGAACGTTCTGTGGGATAATTGAACAGAAGTCTGGATTGTACAATTTATTGCAAATCCTGCTACATTTAAGGTAAAATTTCCGCTGGGATTGCCAAAAATAAAAAGTCATATACTGTCTCTGCTAAATGTTTAGCCCTGAATCCATCAGTCAAGTCAAGGAAAAGTACTACATTCTACAAATTCTATGTAAAGCAATAATAGTTTTAATTGAGGTATGCTCTTCTTAATGTAGCTTTATTAGCTCCGCATTTCAACGTGTCCCATGTTACTAATGAGCAAACAGGTCCAAGCAGGATACATTAGCAATCAATGATGTTCAGACAGGGCCGTAGCTCTGTCCTTGTGCCCTACCGAGGAGTATAACTCTACTCAGTAGCCTTTCACATGCAATTAAGCTGTTTGTTTTACATGCATTTATGGGTTCTGGAGGTCTGACAGACACAGGGCAGACCCTGCTCCCTATTGTGAACCATCTGCTGTACAGCCAATTAATATTCAATAGGCCTTCTGGTAGAGCTTCTAGTCACATAACCTGTTCAGAGAGCAGCTGATAAAGGGGAAATGCCTCAGAGAATCGCAGGTTGGTGGCGTCAACATGCTGTGACAATGTCAACGCTATTTGTCTTCCTATAAGATGTGATAAACTGGAGAGGAAGATTTTTAGTGTGTGGTTTTCTCACACGTGTTCATGGTTTAGCCTGATGGAGTTTCTTTGATCACAACATATAGTAAAACCGTTGGAAAGTTTCGGATTGTTAGTAAACCATGGAAAATGCCAGAATTAAACTACTAACATCAGTACTATGTACTTACATCAAAAAATATGTACAATGTACTGCTAATAGAGGTGTGATGTGGGTAAGGTTAGGGACAGGTTTGGTGGTATGGGTAGGTTTAAAGGTTTAAGGGTGGGTTGAGGTGTAAGGGATGGGAAATAGTGTAATTATAAATTTAATTACAGAAATTAATTATACGGTTGCCGTGATTTCACCAAGTACGACATGTTCCTGGATCAACATTATTATTAAAAATATAGATTTAACCCAATGCAAACTTAACCCTATAATTTATTCCTAAAATCAGTGGGAAATTATAGCTGATTAACAAGGGTGTAGAAGCACCTAACCCTGAAGCCTAAAACAGATATTCCCTGAAAAGTTATATCTCAATTCTGAATGGTTGATTGAAATGTTGTTTCGAAGATCAACAAGGATGTTGATCCAGGAACAAGTTGTACTTGGTGACACGCTAATTACGCTCACCGTAATTACAAATATATATTTTTTAAATATAAGTACAATGTAAAAACATGTATGTACACAATAAGTGCACTGTACCAAATTATTAATTTAAATGTTAGTACATAGTAGTTAATATAAAGTGGGACCAAACATTAATATTTCCCTATTGGCGGCCCTTCAAAGAGCAAGCCACTATACAATACAGTTAAAAAAATTGTGTTCATTTTAATGTATTTTTATTTACGAAACAACCACTGAACCATACAACCATATGTAACTGCCATTAAAATGAATGGAAATCTTTATTCAGGAATTATATAGATCTCTTCGAGGAAAAATAGGCTTTTGGATACCTTCAACTTTAAATTGAATTTTAAATAGATATAAATTCCAGGAATTATTCGCAGCCAGTGATTCATTCAAAATCTATTATGAAGAAATGGATTTATGATATGCCCCTTCTGTTTTTATCAATCCCACTTTATATCTGTAATACCTAACATTAAACACTTGGTATTAAGCAAATCAAGAGTATTACACATTGAATCAATCATTTTAACTCTGCGATGTATTTTAATAACGTATGCCTCTTCAAGTAGAGATACTGTAATGAAAAATAGGAGCCATATTCTCTGTGCTTTGAAGAGAGCAAGTTAAAATACAAAAAAGAAAAGCGTAACACAGGCCCCTCTAAGCTCCTTCTCGCTTGACCGAGCTTGAATGAAGCCTCTGATGAGAAGAAAAGCTATTTTCACTTACCTCACCACGCAGACGTGCCAGTCCTGGAGGCCTGTGATCTCCACCGCTCACTGTTTTCACCTGCCTCTATTTTCCAGTGGATCCGCAACCACAAAACACTATTCAATTAATATTGTCCCTTCACATTCACACCCAAGTTTGTGTTGTATGAGAGAGCAGGTATTACAGCAGGCATGGTGCTACTTAACATGGAAAGGTGTGCAAACAGGTGTAAGAATGGTGTGTTTAGAGTAGAAGTTGGTGTATTATTCACAATGCAGTGATATTCAGGTGTGCTGACTGTCAAATAGTGATTGGGCAATAATGTTAGCAGAGGATAGTGTACAGAAAGCTGACCTTTATTGCAGAATACAAAATTAATGAGAAATGGAGAGGTTTGGTATCAATTTGAAGGGGTTGATTTTGTGATAATGACCACCTGGCTACACATTATCCGTATTATTTATGAATACATAGACAGCAGATAATGATTTATGTGAGAACAGAACAGGGAGTGAAACAAGAACATGAAACTAACACAGCCACTGTATGTAAAAACAAAAGCACTCTCACTTTATACTGTAATAAACATTTCAATTGTTCAACATACAGTACATTACAGTGTTAAAGTTTAATGTTGTTGCCTGGCCCATATTTTACCAGAGTAAGGGCTGAAACAGTGGCATGTAGATGAAGAGAATCAAGGGTAGAGAAAAAACTAAACTAAAGACTGTGTTCCAGTGCATGACATCATCATAATAATAGAATGTTCAGGTTTAAATGAACACGGCTTTAAAACAGTACAAAGCATAAGCATGTCATCCAGAGTACACGTCCCTAATTAAATGGTCATCTCTCTCAGTTCTTAATATAGTGTGTGCTGCATCAATACCTTTTTTAAAGCCTATTGTGATGCAGTTTTGTATGACCTCCGAGCTCCAAACTAGACATTAATTCCTTTCATAAAAATTCAAGCAAAGAAAGAAACTTAGAACACCAGTGTCGGAAATACAGTGATTTATAGTGTAAAAAAAACATAAACATTCTGATTTTATATTGTAAATAAACATTTGGGTTATTGAATTTACTTTGTTAAATTGCTGTTGTCAAATGGTGCGCATTTGTACACAACAAAAGTTTTTCTTTTGCCTTTTTTAATAGTTATGTACGCATATATAAGACAATGTTGTCAAAACGATGCAGAGTATTTAGTAGAAAACACCCGCTTATTTCTGCATTTAAAAAAAAGAATGACTACAAGATAGAGGCTTTTTTTTTTTTTCATTGATGAGAAAAAGGTGAAGCATAAATGATTTCAAGGTCCTTGACTTGTCTCTTGCAAATACTTTTAAAATGTACATGCGCAGCTATAAACATGGACGGCGAAGAGAGAAAGTTGTAAAACAGTGCACAAAGGGTCGTGTTTCAGAGAGGATGTTGATGTATAAAGTATACCTCCCGGTGTCCTAGTCCTCGGTGTGCAGGCTATTTACAACCTTGCGGCCAGATCTATCACATCATTTGTGCAGCATCTCAGAGGCCCTCATCCCTGCAGACCCAAACTTTGAACCTCTGAGTCCCACCCTCCCTTCTCCGACCGCCCCATTGTTGCCATCTTGGAAAACCATCAGCTGACAGATTTACTGGTCTGAGCATTAGCTGAACTCAGGAGAGGGTACACCCTCATAGAGTTACACTCCAAAACTCTTTAGGAGGAAGCTCAATAATTTACTGTACAGGCACCTCTGTGAACGCAGCAGTAAATGTACTGTTACTGTTAAAGGAGATATGAATCGGACAGCTGCTCTGAGCAGATTCATTGCAGCACAGTCACCCTAATGACTCTCTTTGATGATATATGACAAAGACAGATTTAACTCCTGTTTTAAAGACATCCTGAGCACTTGATTTTCTCTCCTGCTCCAATCATGGCGGCTCTGTGAAAACCATCTTGTTCTGAATCTCTGTGTTAGTTTTTCTTAGCTTTCCAGACATTGCATTTTACACATTGATGGGGAATGTTCGGAATACATGTACTGTATGTAATATTTCTGGAGTATACAGTATTCACATAGTACAATTAAGCAGTACAGTTTTTGAGTTTCATACTAATGGTATAAGCATGTAAATTTTCCATCATTCACATTCTGGTATACCCTCCAATACTCTTTGCACCATGTCAACCCACCCAAAGTTTGCAGCTTCTTTAACACTATCAATGTTAAAAATACATTTAAATAAATCATTGTTTTAAAGTATAAATACTTTCATTCAGATGGATTAAAAATAACAAATTAATGTTGTGTAATGTTACAAAAGATTTCCATTTCAAATAAATGCACCATTTTTAACTTTATATTCATCAATGTATCCATAAAAAAAATATATATATATTTATATGTTTTGACAAAATTATGAAGCAGCACAACTGTTTTTACCTGTGATTATAGAAAATGTTTCTTCAGTACTAATCATTTGAATGATTTCTGAAGGATCATGTGACACTGATGATGCTGAAAATTCAGCATTGCACCACAGGAATACATTACATTTAGCAATACATTAAAATAGAAAAACGGTTCTTTAATTTTTTTGTTGTTGTTTTACTTAAGCCTGTAATATTAAAAATGGTTTTATTTAACATCACATTTTTTTTTTCAGTCAGTCAGTAATGTTGTTTCATGAGGAAACCATCTCATTTCAACCTCCTCGTCTTCAGCTAAGACATAAATAAAACGCATTACGCAAAGGCCTGGATAACAGTATTGAGAGCTTTGATTAAAATTCATAGGAGTTTGATTTGCCAATTCAGTCTTTGAGGGGAATAATGGGAAATTAATGTTTAATCCTATTAAGATAAGGATGTGTTTTTGGACGCGCCTCTATCTGCATCTCCACAGCGACCATCCTCCATAAATTGAATTCCTTCTATGACTGCAGAAGTCTCTGGCTTCCCTCAAGTCATTACCAAACCCATGACCAGCTCAAAACATACAATATTGTTATGATAGGGTGCTTATCTCATTTCCAAATGGAAATCATGTGTGAACTAAATCACTCTGAATAACAACTCAGATGGTATTAAAAGGATTTCACCTGACAGTGATAAGTTAAGGCAGAAATATGTTTAGATGTCTGCCCTCGGTGATATCATCCACATTACATCAAAACAGCTTCTAAGATGTTGAAACGGGAATATATCACAAATCAAGGCAGGACATGTTCACATGAGTCTGGAAGTCCCATGTGGCTGAAGTGAGAGAAGATGCTTTGTCGTTCCTTTGGCTTCAGATGGTGAGAAACAGTCAACAACAATGAACTGAACTCTAAAGAGCGTAAACCAGGTTACACAAACATTTACAGTAATTCAAATGACCTAAAATACATGCACTGTAGATCATTGGCTAGCTGTGGGGATCTTTCTCAGCTTGACCTCAGTTATTTGATCATGAAAGAGCTTCATTATATTTTAATAGGTTTAATAATATCCAATTTTCCTGTGGCTCCTGAGTCATGGGTCACATGGTATTTACGACTCAGGTGATTGGCCCAAAAAGCAAATGTGTACAGAACTGAGTGCCCATAATTTGCATACCTCCAGCCGGGCAACTGCCATTGAGATGAATGGGAATGCTAACAAATAGCTTTCTTCAGGTAACTCGACCTTCACAAAAACAACATACCTGTGAAGAGAATCTACTTCCAAACATTTCTCTCTACTGCCAATGGCACGCTTCTGTGTGTGTGTCGTGACCGTGTGTGCAATGACAGCAATCAATGAACAACAAACCATCATCATTCCATACAGGCTTTTATCTCTTCCCACACCACTTCCCGCTCTCATTGTTCAACCTTCAACGTAATCCATCAAGCTTGTGGCTTGGATCCCCTCTCTCTATCTGGAAACTTCTATTGCAATACAGCCCATAAAATTCAACAAAAGAATGGCTGAAGATCCCACCCTGTAATTAAATAGTGAACTGGGAAATTTATTAGCCCTTTTAGACACAGTAGCTTTCGTACATAATGAAGCATATCCCAAAACCTAAGTGAAGGACTCTCTGGAATGCTGAGAATGAAATAATGAAGGATAACAGTGTGCTGCAACTGTGGAATAGTGTGATTAATTGCAGCAGATATAACGCATTTTCATCCATGATTCTGGATAAGTATTTAAAAGTTATTCTGTTTATAGCAAAATTATTGCACATGTGCATGTAGTGAATGAAGCATGTCTTGATTATAGAATGGACACTTTAAACAGACAGCACACATTGTCTGCACTTTTCTGTCTTCTGTAGTGTTAATGAAGTCCCCTTATTTACATGTTACACAACTCTTGTCAACTGCAGTGGATGAATACAAAGCCCTTTAAGCAGATTGTCTAAAAACATCCAAAGATCTGAAAAACCAAAAATGGCTTGTTCTGAGATCTTGTGAGCCATAGTGGAGTGTCTGTCAGATGAGAATGCTCAATTGCTGGCATGCAGATGGAGAGAAAGATCACTCTGATTGGCTGTTCAGTAAGCCAGTGCACGAGAAGAAAAGTTAAAAAGACACACCCAGATCCCAGCTAACCAAAATATGTTCTAAGAATGTTTTACTAGTGTTCCCATTCATTTATGAAAGCATTATTTCTGAATGTTTTCAGAATGTTCAAAATTAAAAATGTAAATCATTTTATGGGTTTGGGTAGTATTATAGGGACATAGAAAATGGCTATGCAGAATATATGCTTTATAAGTTCTAACTTTTATGTATAACTTGCAGACGATGCAAGGCAACACAGTCAACTTTCATCACTGGTAGTTTTTTGATATTGGTTTGTTGTGCTCCAGGCTTCAACCAGACCTTGTTTCTGGATGTGTGTAGCACCTGCTACTCTGCATATTTCCTGAAACATCACAACTTACAAGCCTGCTGCGGAATTATTATTATTATTTTTTTACAAGGTACCTTTATAATTGACATATAGTCACCCTAATAGTTGTTTTTTCTATTTAACAACAAAAGTGCAAAGTCTTTTCCAGTTGTTTTAACGTGTGTCATGCATGTAACACCAAGTCGAAGCCTGTTAACGTTTACATGGACAGTAAATCAACAGAAGTTCCATCAGTAATACTCAACCACAGGTTCATCTACTTAGAAAAGTATTCCTACCATAAAAATAAAAAAGAAAATATTTAGACAACTCTACATCTCAAATAATAATCATTGTACCACTTTATTTTAGTGCTTGAAACCTTCTGGAATGTTGACCTGGTGGTAAGTGCTTTACTGTACTTAAATGAGTCCAAATATTTTGGGTGGCAATCGACAGCATGTCACCGATACTGTCAAAAGAGCTTATCTCGTATTGTACCCGGAACATTCCTTGATCATTTTCACACACTGCACTAGCTCTCCTCTTATTTCAACACTTCCTATGGCTCACAGTGAAGGTCAGACTTCTTGAACTATCTCACCTGTCACACTTTGTCACCAGCTGAATTTGAGCATAGCAAAGGAAGGAACTAACCTCACTCTATGGAATACATTTACAACTAGAACGACTCCGCTAAATGCCACTGAGGCCAAAATCCACCCGCGGCTTGGCGTGACTTATTGAAACGTAGTCCAGCATGAAATACCACCCACCATGCATTTCCCCTTCTGTGCGGTCTATGTACGCAGCTTCTGTATTTTCTGGCCATCAGTGGCTCTCTGAAGTCATTTAGATCAAAACAACAAGGAGAAGAATGGGCATTAAATAGGTCCCATCATCTGCGTTTCATGTGTATGCTTGATTAGCGTATTGTTTACGCTTCTCATCTCTGAGCTTTTCCACATGATTTTACAAACCCATTGCAGAATGTGTATTGATATTCAGCCATTTTTAAAAGTAAAATGAAAAATTACATTCTGAAAAAGAAGTAGCACTTATATTGAATGTGGACTTTGTGGACTTTAAATCTCAAAAGTAAAATGTTTTTAAAATAATTTATAGTGCTTCAAAGAAGTAGACTTATTTTTGTGTTGACTAACATACTGAAGCACATGTAAAGTACTAGATCATAGCTGTAAATAATCTTATTCAATATTGCATTTAAAGTTAAAATATTTTATAAAAATGTTTTAAATTGCAACTTATTTTACATTTTCAATTACAAATTCATTTTCACTTACTTTTCTGTTACAATTTACATTAAAATATTACATTAAAATATATTTTAGTTTACCATAAATGCTTGTCAGTCAGTACTTTTTAACCATATTTCAAACTCAACATAATTATGAAATTACATATAAAGATGTACTTATGCCCTACTTATTTGGGTCTTAAAAAGCTCTTTAAAGTTCAGCTTTTTTTTGGAACTTTTTTTTTTTCTTTTTTTTTTTTTTACTATTCTTCACTTTAGTTTACATGTTATGTGTTAAAGTTAATGCAATAAAGTAATAAGTAATCTTTCTAAAAGTCTTACTTTTGCAAATGTTTGCAGTTTGCTTTTTTATTTATTATTTTATGTATTTACATTATCAAAACTACAATCACCAAAAAAAAAAAAAAAACTTTTTATGATCTTCTTTTTAAGATCTTAATTTTAAATGCTAAACATGTTACAGATTATGAAAAGGATATGCAAACATGTATCTGAAGCAGGGCTGACTAATGGTGAGTTAATGATGGGATGCAGGAGATCTGGATCTCTGTGTCTGGATGAATAGGTTAAAGAATCCATCAGAGCTTTTCAGGTCTTGCTGTGTTGGGGAAAGTGGCAGAACCCAGTTGACCTCCCCAGTGGTAGTCCCCTCTTTTGTTTACCCACAACACCCCACCCTCCTCAGACCCACAAGCCCACAGTGCTGAGCTGACCCTCTACCACCACTTGACTTCTACCCAATTAAACCAATTTGTGTCAGGGAACCGGGGTGATCTGTCAACATCCCGAATCAAAGTGTGGTGTGAGAACGCCAGCCAGAAGAAAGTGCCCTGGAGCGTGCGAATGCCTTGGGATCATGCTGATGAATGTTACAGAGTCTGGACTAACTAATACAGTGGCTTCAGAGCAACAATCCGAATGGAACGTTCCCATATCCCACAACACACCGTCAGAACCGTGTGACTGATTTTGGAGTCGTTTCACAGAACCCATTTCTGATATGCTATGAAATAATAACAAACTCGTCTTTAATTGACTCCAACAATTCCAGACGAATGCCTGCTTTTCATTATTTCTTCTTCTTTTCTGAATGCATTTAATGAGTTAGTGTTTAGGGAGCGGAAGCATCCGAGCCAAAAAACACAATAACAGGATTTATCCCGTCATCTTCTTTGGGATGTTCCCTGTTTGTTGTCAGCGCTTACGTAAAATCTCTCCTATGTTCTACCTTAAGCAATGACATATCGATCCCATCAGGCCCTCTGTGAACTGTGGGCTTGATCTGTGAGGTTATTTCAGAGCCCTTTATTGTGCAGCCAGATGTTTGCAGAAAGCATCCATAAAAAGCAATGCATAATCCCTAGTTGTTTTTATCTTAAGGGAAACAATCGTTTACAGGAGTACAGCAGTGCTTTGTCATTGTGATGAATCACTCAGGCGCTGTGTAAATGCTGGGCTTTAAAATGGCCCCTGCTGACTGATGAGAGAGCCCACAACTGTATTTTAAAAGGCTGGGACTGATCCACGGCCGCTAATGGAGGGAATACTTAGTCATCTTAGCGGAAGAGAAGAGCAAATGGAATTGGGCAGAAGTGTGGAAGTGTTGCTCAGGTTGGTGCGAGGAATCAGTGCCGCCAGGTGATAAAGAGAGTGTAGCAAAGCCATTTTTCACTGAGAGCTTGTGGCTTAAAATTAAGACACAAGCTAGATTACAGTGAAAAATGAACGGGCCGTGCTCGATCTTTATCTAAAGAGTGGAATTCAACCTTGACCCGAATCCTTCAGATGATTCCAAACGAAAATAAGACTTTTTTTTTTTTTTAGAAATGAATGGTTTCCAAGTATCTGGAATATTTTCCAAGTGAAGTTCAAGAGTTGCAGCTTTACATTTATTTTACAGATGCTGTTAAATGTTGATTATATATAGGTAGGTCTGTCTATAAATTCTGTTTGGATGAGCCGAGTTAGAAACCATAAAAGGCTGATGAATGCACACCTGTGACCATACAGTCTGTATTAATGAGGTCAGATGCAATGGACTATAACTTATTCAAGAAATGCTTATTCAAGAGTACACTTTTATAACACACTTAAGTACACTTTTAAAAAGTGCACTTACTAATGTCAAAAGTTGGTTACACTTTATTTTAAGGTGTCCTTGTTACAATGTAATATAGATTACGTAGTGAATAATATTAATATTAATTATGGTTAGGTTTAGGATTAGGGTTACTTGCATGTTATTATGCAATATTTATTTTTATTATAATAGTACATGTAACGTGTAACAAGGACCCCTTAAAATAAAGTGTTACCCAAAAGATTTACTTAAAATCTTTGTTTTAATAATATTTTGTTTTTCATGCTTTAAAAAACTAAACTCTTTTTGATGTGTTAACCAACATACAAAAGCACATTTAATGTATTTGTATTTTTTATTTTAACTGTAGTTAAATGTCATTAAATATTACATTATACATTGAATATAGATAATTTATTTAAATAAATAACAGAAGTTTTAATGCGAATGACAGCTTATTTAAATATATCAGAAATGTTTCTTAATACATTTAGCAGTGAACTTTAACCATATTCCAAAGACAATAGACATGAAATTACATACAAAAACTCAAGTACTTAAATCCAACTTAAGTGGGTAAAAAGAAATCTAAAGTTCAGCCAGTTTAATTTTAATATAAACTGAAACTATAATAAATATTTATTTACATGCAGTAAACATTATATTTTATTTATATTTAAGTAAATTCTCTTAAAGTATATTAATTTGGTAACGCTTTAGTTTAGAGACCAATTCTCACTATTAACCAGTTTTATATTAGCATGCATATTACTAGCATATAGGCTGTTTATTAGTACTTATAAAGCATTTATTCAGCATGACAGTATTAACAACTACCTTACTAACAATTAATACATAAAAAATTAGGAGTTAATTGAGGAAAACACTTAGTTGTCTAGTAGATATGCATTCCCTAAAGTGTTACCACTCAACTACTAAAGTTTTCTTAAAATTCCATAATAAGCACTCATTTAAAGCTATACTTAAGTGTATTTCTTCTATAATATTTTTTGTGGCCCTTATTACCAAAGCAGATATGCTTTTGTGGATATATCACTGTATAATGAATGTCTCTAGAGTTTCTAGAAGGACTGTAGACGTGCCATAAAATAATTCATCCCAGTTGTCTTCTAGCTACACGTATTGGTTTTCCATTCATATAGGGCTCCTCTGGATGTTTCTGAAATATAATCCTATCCCAAAATCTTCCACTTGAAACCTAAATGAATCCTAAAAGCAAAGGTTTCCATCTTCAGAGCATTTTTTTCTATTGTAAAACTAAAAAAAAAAAAACTAAAAAAAAAAAACTCAGTTAAGAACCTAATGCCCTCATTAATACTACAAATATGATTACATTACATCTTCAATAGAGCACAATGAAATAAAGCAGTAAATATATCATGTTAAAGGCACACAGACAGAAAGCTCGATTCAGAAGAAGGATGCAGTGAGGGCTGCTGGCCACAGTCCAGCGATGCTGCTCTTGTTTAACTGGCTGAATTACACTGTATTGCTTTGTCATATTGCAGCTCAACTAAATCCAGTGATGTTATTAGCTAAGTGATGGTGGCTAATGCTGCTTGTTTTATGAGGAACAGACTGCAGGGCAGCTCTAATGTAAACCAGGGATGCTCTTTTGATGTCAGTCCTCTCTCTGTAGTCATGTGATTGTGCACAGGATTTGTCTGTTCATGAAAGTGTTCATCCACAAACAAAGCCAATCCATCTCAGTGTATCAGAAACACCTGTTCCATTTGATGCTGCTGAATGAAAGCTCTCTGACTGACGTGAAGGTCAACCCAACACAAGCAGCACCTGCTGGTTTTATGGGAGGAAGAAGGATATCAAAGTCATGTTGCATGCATTAAGGTGGACCAGAGAGTGTTGAAATACATTTGGTCTGTAACTGTTTTTTTTGCAACATGTGTCTGAAATAGTCTATAGAAGCTTTTCCGCATCACCATTTTCCACTATTATATCATTTTACAAATTAGAAATCGCAAAAAAAAAAAAATAATAATAATAATAATTGATTTCAAAATGGGAAATAAATCTGAAAACAAATGTAGAAAGACATAAAATATATGAAATCCAATCTAAAAACCTGTAGTGTCCCAGCTGAAATATGATTTCACATATTGACCTACAGTATATCAAGAGTGATATTGCCATATGTGTTATCATAAAGGTGGTACATACATTGTTTGGGTAGATGAAGATATAAATTTACAACATATATAAATAATCCACACTGTCAAATTTAAGATGTATACATATAGTAATAATATATGATATTTTTTCATTAAAATATATGTCAGCAATATATTTAATTTATGCAACTTTAAACACACACACAATATACAATTATACATATATATATATATATATATATATATATATATATATATATATATAAACACACACACACACACACACAATGTTTGCTTTTGAGATGTGTTTGTGATATTTTGAATGCGGTGCTTTTAATTTTGCAATATACGTGAGGCATTTTGGATTTTGTGTGTGTAATTCTTGGATTTGTGTGAAAAGTTTTTTAAAAAGAGGCAAAGTAAAAAAAAAATTGTGCAAACAGTTGAAAAACTGTAAATTTACATTAAATGCAATTAACATTGTTGTATAGCCTGTGTTGAATGTACTGACTAGCATTTATGGTAAACTAAAATATACTTTAACGTCATTTGTATTAAAAATGGCAAATCGTGTAATGGTAATAATATTTTTTTTTTTACTAATTAAGTTACAATTTAACAATTAAAATATATTAACTATAAAATATTGACTGTACAAGTTAAAATTATAATCAATTACTTTCCATGCGTTTAGTATATAAAACGTAGTTCTTTAAAGCATGACAAAGATTATTAAAACAGTGATTTAAAATGTAATTTAAAGTACAAAATATGTATTTTAAATTATTACAAAATACACTTTGAAAAAGGTCTATTATTTTAAAGTTCACTTAAACAGACTTTTATTTAATCAATATTATATTATCTGCAAGTAAAGGTATTTTTTAAATATACATTTAAGAGCTCAAGTACATAACAGCTTCACACTCCTTACAATTGAACAAACCTTTTTATTTTTTATTTTTCAAAAGGGAAATCAATGATTTGTTTCAGCATGGTCTCCTCTACATCATAAATCATCCTCTAGTCTGGAAAAAAATGAAAATAAAAATCTTCTAACAGATGCATAAAGATGTTTAGGCATCTGATGAATGACCAACACACAAATCATAGTGCTAAATCCTGAGTGCTAAACATTATAATCTGCAACCCATGTGTAGTAAGGCATATAACCTTGTAGGCACAGAATGTTTCTTTTCGCTTTCAGCGAGTCAATCATGCCGCAAACATATGTGGCCCTTTGCTCTTGGCATTACGGTTACAGTCCGCTGCAATCCCCCAAGATTCAGTTCTCTACTTTACTTCACTAATTTATCTCTGATCGCGAGCCATACCCACCCACATGACAGATATTGTTTGCACAAGCCTTTCTCATTCATTTCTGCAATCCTTCCATAGTCCTGTAGAAGTGGGCTAATTATTGTCATTCCGGTTTACATGTGATTTTAATTTCAAAGCACAGATTACCTTATAGATGTTTGATGAATTCTCATTTTGGATATTAATGCTCTAAATTGAAATGTGAGTAGTCGGTTGTTAGATGATCTCAACGGACGTCTGTTTTCAGACTCGGTCGGGAAACATCATTTGAGCAGAGAGCTGGAACGGTTCTGTTACCTTATAGGTGTGACCAAAGAAAACAGACCTCGTCCTAATTTGTAGAAAATATTTTCCCAGGTTACAAATAAGCCTCCTGCAATATTTCAATGTCTTTGATTAATGATATGCAAGTACATGTCCAGAAGCCTTCTTATGAGCCAGTTAGAAACATCTGCACCAATGAAAGCCTTCATTGACTTGACCAGAGGTTTTTTTTTTTTTTCAAGCAAAGTGACTTACCACACTGCAATCAGTCTTTCAGCTGAAAGTAAACTGCATGTTCCGAAGGTAAAACAGTGGCTACATAAAAGTCAGCTCGCCCTAAATTGAAAAGGCATCTGCAAGCTGATGGCTTAAAAATGATAGGAAAACATCTGCATGGGGAACCAAACTTGAATTTTCATTTTTAAATTAACTGGCTGTCCAGCAATTTAACTTAAAGCCCATATCCCAAACTGATTAGAGGATATAAGCATGATGATTGTCTTACAGTAGATTGATTATTTGAAAGTAGGCTGTGGGCTACATTATGACTCTTTAAGTGCAATAATTATTTGACGAATCGCTCTGTTGATTTGGTCAGGAGCGTGTGAGCAGCACACATACCTTTCCTCGTTTCTCAGCCTGCGCTCTGAAATAAATTAGCGCTTCAGGCACGCAGGTGTGTGAGATTGGTGTTTGCAGTGTGAGTGTGGTGGCGTCCCGGCCTTCTGTCACAGGTGTGATCCACAGCACCTCTTACTCTCGTCCATGTGAGGGAACAAACATCACGGAGCTCTGCTTGCTGTGGCTTCATCTCCAGTAAGACTGCAAACTCCCATGTTAAATTATGGTGGTTTTCTGTTGGGATGCTGGGTCTCCATCTTAAAGTAGACAGAAGTGTGAAAGCAACGTGTGCTGTGCACCAGCACTGAACTAGCCTACTGCTAACCACATGCTTTTCGTACATTTTTTTTTTCTTTTTTTTTCTTTCTCCAAGGTTGTGCACCATTCTGGATTTAATTAAAAGAGAACTGTAAATTCCAGTATAAGCATAATGTGTGTGTGTGTGTGTGTGTGTGTGTGTGTATATATATATATATATATATATATACATATTAGTGGTGGACAGTTATCGGCGTTAACGTGCTGCGTTAACGCGAGACTCTTATCGGGCGATAAAAAAAATATCGCCGTTAATCTATTCTCAAAGTTGGGTTGAGAGCTATGATGACTTGCACCTTGATATTTTATATAACCGACTGGTTGAGGCCAGCCTAACGGACAGCGACATTGAACCGAGCTCTCTTCTGCGATGTTCTCCTCAAAGTCCCTCCTGCACCGGAACGAACAAATACAGATCGCAGTTTGAAACAAACAACAAGATGTGAAAGAGCACAATTAAATACTCGCGGTGTTCTGGTGTTCAGGGCTCACGCAGAGAAAGGTTTTTGTTCAAAACACTTGAACATCGAATTTGCTTCTTTTTGCTCTAGTGCCAACAAATTCATGCAAAATATGTCAAACTATCCACCTTGGAAATTATGCTCGAAATAACTGTCAGTTATTACTTAAGTTAAAGTAAACAGTTGAGGAAAAAAAATGGGATGTGTATTATATTGGATGCGCGCCTAATTTAGCTACTGGCTGCTGTAATGTTAATCCAAGAAAATTAAAATTAAAATCACTCACTGCTCTTGAATACTTTGTAGTTTTAACAGTCAAACCAAAAATTATTCAGACACCAGATATATTTTTTATATATAGAAAAACTTTAATAATGTGAGAAATGTTGAAGATGTCGGAATAAATGTAGGTTTCATTGTATATTTCAGTTTTACATTGAAGACTATCCAGTGCTTTTTTACATTTAATTATTTAGTTTCATGACCTTGACACCTACAAACTTGAAAAAAACTTAAACATTGTGTAAATAGCACAAATAATTAAAAATAAACGAATATAAAAATTAAACAATTTCAAACAGGGCCCACTGGTACAACCTTCACCGGCTCCCCGCTGACCCCAGCTACAGCCTTCACCCCTGTTTCTCACATACTCCATCTGCAGTGTCTATGCAGTCCGTGAGCGTTACGTATGTGGTGCAGCAAGGGCTCGACGTGCTTTCACACAGGACGCGTTTGCAGTTCGCTAATCAGTACGTAAACGATCGCTGCACTGCAGCAGACGCAACGCTCCTGGAACGCAACTGGAATCAGTTAACATGGGTGCGTAAAAAAAATATGCAATGCATACCCACTGCAGACAGAGTATGTGTGAAACAGGCGTACGGTTGTTTGCACCTTGTGCAGTGTGGAATTAGTTTACTGCTTTTTCAAGCAGTTTGTGATGCATTTTGGAAAAATGAGACGTACATTTCTAATGCACCACCTAGCTTGATAAACCCCTTCTCAAAGACTTACTGTTTGTCAATTTTATTTGGATAACACACATATTCTGAATGCCGTCTGCAGAATTCGAATGAGCCATTTTAATCTAGATTCATCTAGATTAATTTCAAGATCACAGTGAGATTAATTTAGATAAAAAAAAAATTATCTATGCCCACCTATATATATATATATATATATATATATATATATATATATATATATATATATATATATATATATATATATATATATATATATATATATATATATATATATATGTGTGAACCTCCAAAGTAAATTAAAAATACATTTAAATTTCTCTCAATCAATAATTCGCTCAATAAATAAAATACGAATGAAAATAAATTAATACAATTATTAAATAATAATAAAATAAAAAAATGAATTAAAAATGTGTAATCATAATTAATGATCACTTACCGTTTAATTATCATAACATTTTCATTGACAGAACAAGTAGTTTTATAGTTATAACTCAAGGGCAGTTGGGGGAATAAATGTAGCTGTGTGTGTTATGGGTTAAGTGTCTTGTAATTTCCTAAATAAATGAATAATTATACCATACATGCTAAATAAGGATCCACAGTACTCTACTTAAAATCTTAAAAGTGCACATATATATATATATATATGTATATGTACCTGCATTTAATATGATATTAAATAAAAGGCTATTTAAATGTGCATACAGCACACTTTCATGACTTTATTCAAAACATTTTGTAGTAATTTAACATTTACATTTTTTAAATCAATGTTGTGATTTGTTGACTAACATGCTAAAGTATTTATAACTGTAAATAGTGTGTTACTCTCAATTACATTTACATTTAATATAACCGCAACTTCATCATTACAAATGTAAAATTACAAATATATTTAACATCACAGACAAGTTTCAATAGAAATGACATATTTTAGTTTGAGGCACACACACACACACACACACACACACACACACACACACACACACACACACACACACACACACACACAGTAGTAAAATAGAGACAAAGATGTAGTGGGTCAGAAAGCACTCTACAGTTGAGCTAACTGCATTTAATGCAAAGTTAAACTCTAATACTTTTTAATTTAATTGCAATTAACATGCAATTAGGAGTCCAAAACATTCTATTCAGTTCGCACTTTAAGTAAAATTTGTTTAACATCACTTATCTACCTAATAAATATACTCTTTTTTAAAGTGTGGTACTTTTCTTTTTCAAAAGATCATAATAAGCAGTAATTAAATGGCAATAGAGGGTAAGACGATTTCAAACATATTGGAACAATCTAAACATCCCATCATATTAAACCAGGCTGTCAGACATAAGCAGCAGGCTTTTCAAAGCACTGTAAACAAAAGGATCCCATATGCAGAAGATATACAGCCAGTTTTCCGATTGGTTGCACTCTAAACGGAATTGACAAACCAAGGGTATGATTATAGTGTCAATACCTGCTGTGCACAACATTTGACTTGTTTATATCTTGCATGAGCAAGACCTCAGAAATGTTGGTTGCACTCCAGGAGCAGATTTCAATAAGGTCTTGGTATTATCAGCAAGCTCAGTGGATTCAAAGCTTATTCAACGGGCCACACACTAGACTCTGAATGTTTTGCAGATGAAAGCCACTTCCAGATGAGATTGGATAATAACAAACCAGATTGCTTTTTGTCCAAATACAACATCTACAACAAGGGACATGTACGACCTTCGATTGCAAGGAGAATTAAGTAAGATTAGACTTTATACTTAAAGTATAAATACTCAGACATCTATGTTCAAGCTACAGAGGTTTGCTGATCGTGACAATGCTCTTTTGAAGGCTTTTGTTTTTATGTCTGCACTTTGGCTTCAACAATTTGATCTCTATTAAAACACACGTTTTATTAGTCTCAATAGTTTTATTTAATTTGTCCAAATATCCAACAATGTTTACAGATGCATCACAAGATAACTCTAATTTTTCCTCCCTCAACCTTCATGGAGAAATGATAAATGCCATCTGCACCACACATTAAATCACTCTTCTTTTTGCGATGGAAATGACGTTGGTGGAGAAAATCAGATTTTAACCAGTTTTGTAATAAAATGACAGATTCCTTTGTCTTGTTAATTGTGAACTTAATAGCTCCCACATCCAACATATGCTAATATTTTCACACTTTTCGTATAATTTGACAATATTACAGCTTGGAAATAGGAGACGAAAGTAATAATGTTGTTTGTTTTGATATTTTGTTCATAAATCATGTCTAATACTAATGTCAAGCTCTTTACTGTTGTCTACCTATTAGACAAATACAATAACTTAAAAAAAAAAAATGTTTTAGTTGCAATTTTTTAAATGTAATTGTGCTAGTAATTTCGTCTCAATGGGGGCTCTGGTGTAAAAAAAAAAAAAGCTATTTATTTGTTTTCAAAATTAAATATATACATTTACACTACATTACATTAATTATTTTTTCTATAACAGATTAATAATACATTACATACATTAATAAATAATACATTACATTTATTAATACTGCACTTGTTAAAACGTATCAATGCATTCATTATGGATTTTCACATAGTTTAAGAGAGGAAAGTCTGGGACATGGTTCAAAAATATAAGCATTTGAACGCATAGAAACATTTGCAGTTTTTATTTGTTTATTTATATATTTTAGTGCTGTCAAACAATTAATCACATCCAAATTTAAAGTTTTTGTTAACATAACATGTGTGTATAGTGAGCATATTTATTATGTGCGTATATATATATATATATATATATATATATATATATATATATATATACACACACACAAGACATGCATGTATATAGAAAAATATGTTATGTTTATATATTAAATATATTTATATATAATATAAAACAAAAGAATATGAATATATAAATGTATAAACATGTAAATATTTAAAATATATATACTGTATTTGTGTTTATTTATACATAGGCTACATAATAACAGTGCACATACATATATAATATTATCAAAAAATGTATTAAAGTATAATTAAGAAAAAGAGAGTTCATTGGTGTGGATCATATTAAATTGCAAAGCTGACTTTAAGAGGTTTTGATCCCGACAGTTTCCACAAACTTTCAAATCCGGAGAAAATTATAGTTTAATTAGAAGACATGGCACGTTTCTTTATTTCCGTTTTGTTGCCCGTCTATGGTGTCATTTAAACTTTGACCCTTTTAGTTTATCTAACTTCCTGCGGAACTGCCAAATACAAAGCTGAACAGAAGCAATGACGAGACGAAGAAGAAAAAGTAGTAGCTAGCCTTAATCGAGACTATTATATTATATGTTTATATTGTTTATATTCATATTTATACCTCAATCAATAACTTAGTTATGGATCATGATTATGCTTTGCCTGCATGTTCTGTGAAGCGCAAACGTACTGGTGAAATAAATGACCCGAGATGGTTTTGGGACAAGATAAGAAACTTATCTCCAAGATAAGCATTTCCAAGATAGAGTTTCGTGACAAGCTGAAACTACAGAGAGATGCCGAACTCGCTTGCATTCTGATAAACGGGTATGCATCCATTCAGCTAACTGTATCTATCCGTATATTTTGTGAAACGATGATGTCTTGTGTAAAACGCAGACTAACTCTCATGTAAATCTACATTTGTTTTATATTTAGCTGGATAAAGTAGCTTCAAATGCAGTTCAGTATCTTGTTCGATATCATAGTTTAAACTTAATTATAATTAATAATGAAAGGCGACCGTGTTTTTTAACATATATTACTACTAGCTAGATGGAATATTGATTTGATAGGGGTCTCATAATTCATATATCTCTCAGTTCGAAAAGACATGATTGTCAAAATACTAAGTTAGAATGAGTGAGGAATGACAAGGAGCGACAGAGCGTGTGTTTCAATGAACAACAACTCCCATGAGCCTTACGCTCTTTCCCGACGTCATCAAAGTACGTCTTATGTTATTATTTTGATTGAGTGATCCCTGGTGGCCAAAAATCCCATGCTGTACGTATAAAAATTACAATGATATGATAACATAACAGTTTCTTAAAGTGTCCCCACTATGGATTTTTCAAAATTATTTTCATGCATTGTGTAACACAGCTCTAGTGAATGAAAACGTCCTGCAAAGTTTTAAATCTGAAAGTGCACCGTTTATAAAGTTATTGTCTCTCAGAAAGAGTCGACTCTGAATCACTGAAACAAATTTTTATTTTAAAACGAATCCTGAGCCATTTCATGTTGAAGTCAACATGAAACATTGGCATATTGCCGCCCACTTGTTGGTCTTTTCCTGTTGGTCTGAAGGAAAATGCTAATTTATTCTTTGCCGCTAGATGCTTCGGTTTCCCTGGTAACGCTGTACACAAAGCAGCACTGCGCTCACAAACGCTGCTTTATCAGTCAGGCATGATGAAATTAAAATGAGACCAATCCGACCAATCACAGCAGATAAGCGTCACGCAAAGGAGGAGTTTGGAAAAATGTATCATCAGGTGAATCGTTTGGGATTCATTGAGCAAGTAAGGTAAAAATAAATGCATATTATAAGACAATGAATGTGTGTCTTGACCTTGCATGCTGTCAATCTGTTGTTGAGCCTCCCAAAACCAAAATATGAACCTTTCATAACCCATAACAGGGGTACTTTAAAAAGTGCTTAAGATCATTTTTATGACTGCAAAAATCTACTTGATGGCCATAATCATATTTCTCATAGTGATCTTGGGACTTGCGTGATGAAACACATGCATGAAAGCCTCACACAATGGAAAGCATATACACATTAAAGCTGCATAAGAGATCATTTCTCCAACTGAAAGACAAACATTTAATATTTTATCTGACTGCATGAGCCACGTCCACAGTTAACATTTCCAAAGATCTCCAGAAGTGTTAGTGGACCATCACACAATTAAAACTGTACGAGTCACAGCTCCAGTTTGTTTGAAAGGGCCTGCCACAAGAAATCCCATTCTTCTAAAGAGAGAGATACATCTCACTTCACATGAGACAGGTTCATCTAATTGCTGTAGTTTCTGACCCTAAACACAAACCCTGTTTCCATTCACCGCTCTCGTCCTCCTCAACTCATCTCTTCCGCTCTTATTTGTGGTTGAGAGCCTGGTAAAGTTATCTTTATTTACAAAGGCTTCATCTCTGTAACATCTAGATTTTGGTAAAACAATTAAATAATGCGTGCATTGATCTGCTTATGACATTACTAGGAAATTGAGAAGCTTTGGAAGCGAGTCGCAATGTGCTTGTAAAGGCCTCTGCACTGTCCCCATAAAGCCCTGCCTGATCTAAGCGCTACTAACAGTGTTTGACAATCCAAAGCACTAGTGAAAGAGTCATGGCCAGAACCCAAATGGTCAGTAATTGTAAATGTCAGGCATAATTAAGAGGGGAATAAATAGCTGTACCTTAGTGCCGCGGATCAACAATGCAGAATCCATGGAAAACACGCTCCCTCTTCCCAACGGGAGGCTTTTGTCTGGCAGCGCACTCCAACTGAACAAACCCTGTTGTGACAGCGCCTAATTGGAGAAACATGTTACACTTAATGAACAATAGCATAATAAGTGGTTTGTGATTCATGAAAGAGTTTGTTATCGCCACAACATCTGTTTCATCCAAGACGCAAACATGAAATAATTTCTCAGTTTCCCATGAGGTAAATAAAGCAACCGTGTCTCAACGCTTTTTAAATCTCGAAAAAATCATGATGGAAACAACAAGAGAGTACGCTTTGCAGTTTACAGAGTTGAGATGTTATCAGGATTCAAAGAGTCGCACAGATGCAAAATAATGGAGATGAAAAAAGAGCTTCAAATTTATAATGAACAATATAAGTACAACAAGCAGCCCCTTTTACTTTGGTGTCCCAACATTTGTTTCCTAAGCATTAGAGGCACAAGTTACAATTTTATATATGTTTCATAAACTGTTATCATAAAGTTATCTTTTTTTTTTTTTTATAAAATAAAAATGTCATTTTACAAACACATAAAATGTCTGCATCCTCTTTTAAACTGTGACTTTGATCTGTTCAGTATCTAAGGTTTACTCATTTGAGCAAACCCAACAAAGTATAAAAATAAAATAAACCTATGAACAAAAACAACAACAATTATAATAATTATAAAGTGTGTGTGTGTGTGTGTGTGTGTGTGTGTTTGTGTGTGTGTGACCATGGAGAACAAAACTAGTCAGAAGTAGCACGTATAATTGTAGCAATAGTGAAAAATACACTGTATGGGTCAAAATTATAGATTTTCTTTCATGCCAAAAATCATTAGTAAAGATCATGTTCCTTAAAGATATTTAGTACATTTTATATTGAAAAAAATATATATTATATATATATATATAATCATCCCAGAAGGACACTGTCTTGACCAGATATGAAAAGCCTGATTTGAAACGAGTCCAGCAGTGAGATTAGGGTTTCAAAATTCCCGAGGAATTACTATGTTTAAGGCTGGAGCAGATTTCATGGTGGAAGGCGGAAAGGATTGGTCATGTCTGAAGAGCATGGAAACACTGCACATGCAGGGGGAGGCAAGACAAGCTAATGAAAGGAATCAAATTAAAACACAAAAACAACTGCATTCCTCAAGATTTGTGGATTGGGAAAGCTCAGAGCAGACATTAGAGCAGCCTCTTCGGCGGTTGGTAGCCTGTAGGGCAGCGTCAACCTCAGCGTCGAGAACTCTTAGGTCAAAACAGTCACCGCTCAGTGTTGTTTTACCAGTGAGTTATGGCTTGCATACAGCTGATTCCCTCTGCTCTTCTCAGGCTGGTTAATAGCTCTGCTCTTGTGGGCTCTCCTCCCAGCATGCAGCTTCCAGGCAGCTCTGTGGTGTCTTTGTCTGCTGGCCGCTGCTGTCCGCGGGGAGCCTCGTCCACCCCGTCCCCCTGGTGTCCAGATGTTGCCCGGTCAACCGGCCCTCAGTGCAGCGGCCTGACCTGCTTCAGCACCAATCACCTCAGTGAATTCAACTCAACATACTGGAGCATTCCCTGACACTGAAACAAACATCTGTTCCAATTTAAATTACTTTAAAAAATAGTGCATTTCAAGATCATGTCAAAACTGTCCAGGCTGATTACATTCTTAAAAATGAAGTGTGCATTTTCATTTTAAAATACAATATAAAACAGCTATAAGTTTTAGGGCTCATTTGTGAGGAAAAATATAATTAATAATATTAACAATTAAATTACATAAATCAATTTAAATAATTAATTGTTTTTTTTTTATATATTATTGTTAATAAAAAAATAATTATTAAAAATTCCCAGACCCCAGTTTGAAAACCTTTAGTGTAACTACAATGTTTTTTTCAATTTAATTTAATTTAATTTAATTTAATTTAATTTAATTTAATTTAATTTAATTTAATTTAATAATAAAATGTAGTTTTTAAATGACTTTTATTAATGTTATATATTGAAATTTGATTATGATCAATTGCTGAATATACTTCAAATTAAATTTGTCCTGATTTTGATGACAAACATTTTGTGAAAATAAAATACCTCCCTTTCACCAACCGTTTACTGCAGGTGAAAAAAATGCACTTATTTCATATTATTATATTTTTATTTAGATATATTTCTATTTATTTTTTAAATCATTTTATTATATTTATTTATATATCTTGTTTAGAAACCATTGGTGTAAACTAACAAAATCAGGTTGATTTGATCATGTTAAATACCCCCCTTAAAAACCATCCATCCATCCTCCAAATGTTTATCCTCTGTAGGATTGGACAGATTTAAAACCTGATAACGAAATCTTACCACATAAAGCCAAGTGATTTTTCTACAATTACAGTGTAGTACAGGACAGGACAAGTACGCTCCAACAAAGATCATTCACCAGCCGAAAATGCCTAAACTTTAAAGCTACATAAGTCAAGATAATGAATCTCACGTATAGCTGGTAAAATGCGTCAAACAGTCAAGAGCTACAGATCACTGCAGTCGCACCTCCAAGTGTCACATCCAGGGTCAGATGGGAAGTTTTGAGAGATCAGTCAGCAAAAGGGCACTCGATCACCAGCCTCTGGTCCATACCATAAAAGTCACAGGGGAAAGATGATGATTGTTAGAGGCCTGTAAATCTTCTATAGGGTTCAGTTAACTGCTTTTGATCTGTGGCAGCACTGTATGAGATATATCTCCAATATGAGATCAGAGAGTGGGAGCCGATTGTAAAGAGTGAACTGCAGTAGCTTCAACGGCGCCAACCAAATGTCATAATCAAGAGAATCTCGCCCGGAGACGGGTTCGAGCTGTGGTCGCCCGGCTCGGTTATTGTGTGATGAGCAGCCTCTTCAAATCACTCATCCTTTGTCTGAAATCAATTATCATTGTGAAGATGGAGGCTGCGCTCGCGACAGACATCACAGACCCAGCTGTTGCCCTCTGTACTTATTAGCCTCACTCTGAAGACAACCGTAGTATTAATCTGCAAACTCAGGACAAATGTAATTACGCCTACATTCAATAGCTGTCATGCTTAAAAACCCTCGCCGTGATGTATTGTTGTGGGATGTACAGATTAGGGTTTCATAATTAGTTCATGTCGACATGCATATTGCAAAGCAGCAGTGATGTAATGGACCCAAGCTAATTCTCCAAACCGGGGAAGAGGATGCCTGATCCGGACCATGGAAATGAAGACGTCTGTTCTTCATCTCCGTGGCAAATGTTTGGAAATGAGTAAGTGTGCTTGAGTGGTTTTTAGTTGTCCCACTTCAGACGATTCAACACAATCAATCACAGAATCATCTGGTAAATCTTTAAGACATGAAGAGCGGAAAAAGAAAGAAAGAAGAATAGCAGCTTCTGCCTAAACCAAGGAGGTCTGAATAAAACTTTATTTTTTATGCTAAAATACATTTTTCTTAACCCAGTTTAATGTTCATTGACTACTACAAGTATACTATTCATGGGTTTACTTACCCCAAAAGTGTAACCATTAAGCATCTCAGACACCATCAAAAATGTTTAGAGCAGTCAACAACTACAATAGTCAACATTTGAAGTGGATAAAAAAAACTGCAAGTTGCAAGAATGCATTTTGTGTTAAAGTTTTAGGAGTACTTTGATGAAAGGTTTTGATATAACTTCTAAAAGAATAGTCTGAATATCTTTAAGTAGCCGTAAATTGAGAGAAATTCTGTATGATGTACTTACTGCATTCACCAACAGAGGCTAACTGGGCCATGATAACCAGCCAAACAACAAATACAATTCAGATTTCATCTTAGATTCAAATCATTGTGGTCTAAGAAAAAAAACAAGCCATCAGAGTGATTAATATGCTTCCCAGAGATGCAATATTAATTGTGCAGAATGTCATGGGCTAATATTTAATACCTTGAGATTTGTATGAAATAGAGATGGAGAGGAAAGATTCTTTCCTCGGCTGTAAGTGGAAAAACCTCATTGTGGAGCATTTGTGATGATAATTTCCCCTGCGCATCCGACAGATCATTTGTTAAGCAGACAAGAACAGAGAAGCGTGTTTAATCCCCCGACCTGTTTCCTACTTGGAGTGACATTGAATTTTCCCATGGTTCCAGTGAGATTGACGAGCCAGTCCAGTCTCAGTACTACAGAGACCCCCTCCTCGATGTATGTCTCAGCCATCATCCTTTCTGGCACACACAGCGCACATCTCCTCCAGCTCATGCCGTGTGTGTGATAAAACACTGTTAGGCCTGCGCTCCGGCCCCGAGGCCCTGCTTCCAGTCAATCATGCCACCAGCCGACACTTTTAATTGTTTTTCAGTCATCATTTGCATGTTGCTGAATACATTTTTGAACACGATAGTGTTTTTTTCTTCTGTAGCAGTTAAAATATCCTTGATATCTTTTGTTTTAGAAACATTGACATTATAGTTAACAAGCGTATGTTTTAAGAACATTTTCAAAATGTTTTAAAGACACTGTTTCTTGGTTGGGTGAAGACATTAAGGGAATGTTCATTTATATTATTTTGCAAATCTTCCAATCATCATTGGAAGGTTATTTTTGAATGTTGCCCGAACCATATGAAACAAGTAGTAATAACATAGTAATAACAATAATGGCAAAAAATATTTCAGAAGAATGTTCCATGAACATACAGTAAAATAAAAAATTCTGAGTTAACGAAACAAATCAGCTGAAAAGTTTTCATTGTCAAAACAATCCCTGTTCACACAGATCTGCAAAAACACTGTATTATGTACTCCAGCCCTGTAGTTGGCGATGTCGCTTTGTAAAGAAACATTATACAAACATGTGCTATGCATGACAAATTTGCATTTAAACAATAATGGTATTGTTTTCAAACACTTGCACTTTGAACCCGTTTTTAGAAGTTAGCATTTTCAGATCCCCTGTTTTAAGATGAAAATAGTATCATGTAAAGTTTGCCTAGGATCAGATAACATTCCGTTAGCATTACGGCTAACACATTTGTTCACAACTATAGTAGGGAGAAAAGAAAAAAAAAATTCATACAGGTTTGGAACGACATGAGGGTAATAAATGATGACAGAATTTTCTTTTATGGGTTAACTATCCCTTTAACATGATCTGCAATGAACAATAGCCTACTTTTACAGCATTTATTAATCTTGGATAACGTTAATTTTAAACATTTACCAACACCTTTTTTAAAGATCATCTGTTAACATTAATCTAGTTAATGCACTGTAAACTAACATGAATATTTCAACCAAATCTAATGCCAATTCATAACTATTTTTTCTTCTTGTTAAAGCAAATCTAACAACAACTAAAATGTATGCTTAAAACCAGAAAAAAAAAAAAAAAACACTTGCAAATGAGGTGAGAAAAAGAGACCCAAGATACAGTATCTTCTAGATATTCTCTTTAGGAAGTTAAGTTATATCCTTATTAATTATTATTTATTTAATTTTACCATAAGTTTGTTATGTTTGGATATTTTACTAAAAATCTATCGAAAAAACAAAAACAAAGACTTTTTCAGCACAATGCACAAGTGTCTATTGAAACAGAAACAGGTTGTGGCATTGATCCATTTCTACATTTTTGTTCTTGAATCCTAGTGTCTTTGAGGACAGAAAAACAAGTCAATGATAAACACATGACGTGCCAACTCTATCGCTGACCCCAGACCCTTTCCAGGAAGTGACCTGTGTGGACGACGTTCACTCAGCCCTGAGACTGCCAAAAGAAAGGCTGCTTATGGCTTTGCAAGGTGCTGCTCTGCTTTGTGCTACAGCTGCAAACAGCTGGAGGCTTTTGAAAGCGCTGGAGTTTTTTCAAGAAAACTCAGCTGTCTTGTTTGTCATTCTGGTCATCTGATCCGTTGCACATGAGCGGAAGTTTAGAGGTCGTTTGACTTCAAAGTCTTGCCACCTACTTTGTCTCGGAGGAGCTCCCCTAATCCCCTACTTGTAGCCACACCGTTTGGGACAGTGGACTCTTTTGCAGTTTGTTTTTGAAATGCATGTCAAAAAGACTACAACAAAACAATAACTTACCATGAGATTATGATGACGTACTCACACAACCCCGCTGGAATGAAGCCAGCTATGAAATCAGACTGGTATCATTAGAGTTGAACTCTACGACATGTACTGTGCAGTCCAGACTGCGCTGACAACGTTTTAAATATCCGGAAAATTCGATTTTTTATTATTATTTTTTTTTTCAAAAGAAACATTTTTCAATGAATGTTGATTTCAAAAGGAAGACACATTATAATATTTCGAAGGTTTCTATGTGTTTTAATTCATTATACTTTTGAAAGGTAAAGGCAATAAATAGATAAGTATCACCGATGTATTATGATTGTGGTTACAATTATTTACAAAATCAAATAATGCTTAATAAGGTGAATAGCAAGACATAATTAATGCATTAAAACTATTTTTTATATTGAATTATATATAAAAAGGATTTAAAGTTTACCACATATTTAAATACCAATAAAACATTTTATTAAAACGTTTGATCTGAATATATAAATAATATTAAATAAAGAAAGACTACCCCAGGAAATGCTAATAAAAGATTTCTCAAAACTACTTAATTCAAGTTTTTAAGGCGTTTTTTTAATATCATACCAGGGCAGTTGTATCAACCTCGCCCCCCTTATTTTAGTATCATTGAGGTACTATAATATGTTTTTATTAATATCTTGCAAAAGTTCCCCACTGAAGCTTTAAACTAAATGAAAATGAGTTTGTTTCCGCCGTAATAAGAGAAATGTTGTTTGGTTTTCGTTAACTGTACTACTAACCCTGCTTTGTTTTGCCCATAAAACATAAAAAATAATAAATAAATAAATTAAAAAACTCTCTCTCTCTATATATAAATATATCAGCTGTATTCAGATCATTATATGTATTTTTTTATGTGTAAATGAATGTATTATCTAGACAGAAAGGAGCATAATGTCATGGACCCACATAGTGAATGCATTTTTTTTTAACTCCATCATGTTGATATATTTAAAAATAATAATAAAAAATAATAATAATAATAATAATTTCTACTAGATATCCCCACTGCATCTCCAATCAGTGTACTAGGTGTTTGGCTAACAGTCCTCATAAGTATCCGAGGAGCACATAAAAGCGCCCATCTCACATGACTAATGTAGTTCACCTACCCCATCGGAGCATAATATCACACACAACACTCCTGCGGCCTTGTTATACTTATGTGCGAAAGATACAGTGTGTCAAAGGCATTGACTCTGAGCTTATACCTGCCTGTCTGCTTTACATTTCATTTCATTATCCTCAGCCCACAAGAGTCCTCCTGGAGCAGAGCAGTAGATCACCTGCTGAACAAATTGAGCAGCATCCCACATACTGAATTCATTGCCTCTGAACCTGCTCTCCCCCGCTCTTCCTGTGAACATCAGGCACATCTGCAGCAGCACATCTGCTCCTTCTCAAGCTCTCTAGGTCGAGTCGAGCCGGCATCATTCACCCCGCTGGGAACAGCCATGTTTGACTGCCTTGGAATTCTAAAGATAGGTTGCATTAAAATCAGACAATAAATTACACGCCTAACGATATCTGTAGGGGTATGAAATGTTTTATCGATAGAGGGCTGTAACATGGGCTTCTCAGACGATCCATTATGTTCTGAGAACAGAAGCCTGAAACTTGTGGAGCTGCTGGCCATATGTGCAGCGCTAAAACTAAAGCCTTGGGAAGCCTTCGCTTTGCCAGAAAGTGTTGTCACTTTTCCCTAACACTCATCTTCAGTCTTAGATTTACGGTGGTGATATTCGATTCGTATTTTGGAGGAATACGTTCCAAAAATTCACTTTCAGATGGCATAGCCTATTCCTAACAATGCCTGCTTTGTTCAAACTGGCCTGCGTTTTAACAAATAAGACACACGAGTGGAAGACTGTGATGGTAGGGGAAAGGGAAGGAAAAAGGAGAGTGCACTGAAACTACAGGAGACTTAGACTTACTGCTGATGGATGGCAAAAATTACATCCTCTAATTAAATCCTTTCTCTGTGGCTGTCAATGGGTCCGGTGTGTGCCAAATATCTTGGTGATTTGCAGGTTATTTTAGTTTGTTTGGAGTGGAACTGTGGTAAGACAGTTAAATCCCACTAATTAGATAGTGCCTACGACTGTTGACTGTTAATAATCATCCGATGTCCAGAAAAAGATTTATTAAAGGACAAAATAGAGGGAGAGAAAGTTTGAAATAAAATTAAAACGACTGTATGTAATGGATATGGGCCAGTGAAGCATAAGGATGTGTAAAACGTAGAAACCTTACAAAATCTATTTTAAAATGCATGTGGCAAGTTATTAATTCAGTCTTATAAATGTATTAATGTTGGTTTCATATATAACCGTTCAAAAGGTCTGAGAAATGTTTTCATGTTTTTGAAAGAAGTCTCTTATTTTGTCATTAAAATAATAATAGAACATTTTAATTGAAATAATAATAATTTTCAGTAACACTTTAGTATATGGTCCATTAACTAGTTGCTTATTATCATGTCTATTATTAACATATTGGCTGTTTATTAGTGATTATAAAGTACATATAATGCATGACATCCATAATCCTACCCAATACCCTAAACTTAACAACCACCATAAACTATTAATAAGCAGCAAATAAGGAGTTAATTGAGGCAAAAGTCATAGTTAATGGATAGTTAATAGTGAGAATTGGACCCTAAAATAAAGTGTGACCTAATTTTCTATTTGAATATATTTTAAAAATGTCATTAATTCCTGTGATGTCAAGGCTGTTTCATCATCATTACTCAGTTCTTACTCCAGTCTTCAACATTTATTATAATCATATTATAGGTGTTGAAAACTTGAAAACTGTTGTACTGCTCAAAATTGAGTTTTTCTGAATTTCTTCTATCTTTGATAAATATACAATATATAACAATTTCTTTGAAATACAGATAATTGAATTGAATTGATTTTTTTTTTTTTATTAAACTTAATTAAAGATTGCTTACACTTCAGGATGAAAAAAGGGTCACTGCAACTTTTTTATTTTTATTTATTTTTTATTTTTATCTCATAATCCAGATTTTTTTCCCTCACAATTCTGAGTTTTTATCTCACAAATCAAACTCACAGTTCTGTATTCATAATTGCAAGATATAAATGCAAAATTACAATATTTATGCAGAAAGTTGAGAGATATTAACAGAATTGTGAGATATGTAGTGTATATATTTTATTGATTTTACACCATTTGATATTTTAAACTCCTTAAACACTTTTTTTTTTCTTTTTCTTTTTTTGCATACACATGCATCTCTCTCTGTGTGTATGTGTGTGAAACCAACATTAACATAAAGTTAAAATTTTTCAAGGATACATTTTTCTTTTTTTTTCCTTTTTGGCATATCATTAACTAGACTTTTATCACTCTTATTCTTCCATACTTATCACTGATCCTGTAATAGTTGTTTGTCCAAGGTGGGTGGTGCATCAGCAGGTGTTCATTTACGGTCCATGCACCACAGAGATGACCTTAATAAATCTATTAGCCACCCACTGTACAGTGCATGTGTCCAGAGCAGCGTCTAAAGAGCAGCCATGTGGGGCTCCCTCAGGCCTAAACATAATAGTGTCTTATCTGAGCCTAGCAGAATCTGTGACCCAGATCAGACGCCTGTGTGTGCCCTCCTTCACACCTGCGGAGAGCCCAAACACAGTGCTCATATTCACACTTCTGAGGTGTTGATGAAGAGCTGGCACAAATTAATCTACTTATTCTGATCATTTTAGAAGAACTAGGAATTTCCACAACGGAAAGATACTGTACACGTCTATGACTTGCTGATTTTATTTACATTTTAAATTATTTGTATCTAGTAAGTCATTAAATATATAATAAGAATACAATACAGACAATGAATTATATGAATGTAAACATACTGTACCTTCTACTCATTCAGTAAAATGTAAAAAAAAAAAAAACACTTTCAAATATGATATTTAAGGGAATTAAAAATGGGATTTTCAATGATTTATTTACTATTGTTAACTGTGATTGATATATATATATATATATATTAGGGGTGTAACGGTTCACAAAATTCACGGTTCGGTTCGATACGATTCACTGATGTCACGGTTCGGTTCGGTACGGTTCGGTACGTTTTAGATACAGCAAAAAGAAAAAAATTGGCTACAAAGTATGTTTTTTGTTTTTTTTACATTGAACAATGATGGAGCTATTCTTTACCCATCTTCTATGGTGTTTTCTTAGCAGCATACTGTATAAAACAAAAACAGCTCCTTATAAAAAAAAATGAAAATGTTATATTATTGTAGTAGTTATGAACAAATACAAAGATGTAACTTTTTATATGGAACTCTATAACTCTTTATATTGAGTGTGTTTTTACTCAATTGGTTCTCTATAGGGCTTATGTTTTTTAGAACAAAGCAGGAATTACGGTCTGGCTGAAATGGGCTCATGAAGGAATATTGTAACGGGGCTAAATTACATTAAGAATGTTCTTAAAACCTGCGTTTTCCACTACAGAGTAAGGCACTCGCTCACTCAGCACGCACTGAAGGCTCGTTGCAAAATGGCTAAAGGGTCTTTCACACAGGACGCAATACGCGCGGCGCTGGATCCTGGGCTCAGCGTTGCCCTTCAGATACAACGCGATTTGCGCTGCACTATGCCAAGAGCAAAGTAGGTGGAGTTTTTAAAACTGCCCGTGCATACGTTCTATTTATAACAGTTCTTCTATAACGTGCAGGCCTGTTAATTGTATCGTACTGCTCAGGAAATTCCGACACAGTACAGTACTACTCCATTTTGATTACCGTACTTGTTTGGATGCCCCGATCGATTGGTAAAGTGCACCCAAACACCAGACCTGTTGGTTATTGAAGGATCTTCTATTTGTTGTCTGTTAAACGCATTGGCCATTTTGCAACGAGCCTTCAGCGCGTACTGAGTGAGCGAACGCCTGACCTGAGTAGCCTAACATAAACATATAAGATGGTGTTTTTTTTTTCTTCGGGAGTGTCAGGGGCGTTGCCTGTTACGTCGTTTGGGTTATTGGGCTACCTTGTTGAACGCATATCATTATATTTCACAATTTTTAATTTATTTTCCAAATATAATTAATTAGTCCAACGAACCGTTCGGTACATAATGCGTACCGCGTACCGAACCGAAAGCCTCGTACCGAACGGTTCAATACGAATACGCGTATCGTTACACCCCTAATATATATATATATATATATATATATATATATATATATATATATATATATATATATATATATATATATATATATATATATTGTGTGTGTGTGTGTGTGTTAATCACAGTTAAGCGCAATTAATAATTAATAAATTACACACACACACACACACACACACACACACACATTACACAACTACACTTTTACCTTTAGCTTAATAGAAAAAACATTTTTTACTTTATTGACTATGATGTATTTTCTTTTTTTATCAGAGAGGATGTGTGTGTTTGTGTGTGTGTGTGTGTGTGTGAGAGAGAGAGAGCAAAACAGACAGCAAAGCGAGACACTTTCTTCTTAGCATTCATTCTTTAGAAAATATTTTGAGAATGTTTATTATAAAAATATAAATGTTTCCACTACAAATCATTTTACATTAGTAGACAAGGCCATCTACACACTCACACACATACACACACATCGATCTAAAGAAGGGGAACAGGACGCAAAACAGTATTGCTCTTCAAAAAAACAATCTCCAACAAAGTAAAATATAAAAACACTGGTAGGGTTGAAACATTAACATGTCATAACTTACTGAATGCTATGAAGAAAAAATTACAAATAAAGTAAAATCTGCACTGTGTGTGGTGGTTTGTTGCAAAGAAATAAATATTAAGTCATTATAATTGTTTTTATGTAAAACAAATATAATACAAAGCATAAAATATCATACAGATGAGTTTTGTAAAGGTTGCACAGATATTTTGTTCATTATTTTATACAGACATCTGTAAAAAGGGATGGCCGGGTAAATAATAGTACCTCTACAGTCACCACTGCTATCACCACAGGTCCGGTTCACATATGTACATGCTGACAGCAGGGAGAAAGCAACATTTACAGGCAGAAGAGGACAAATGGACTGTTCCTTCATAATGTAGTGCAGTACAAGATCAGACCATCATCTGTGCACCATTAGTGCTCTTTTTTGATTTTATGATCAGGGTGACTTAAGAAAATTTTCGGTTAATGATACTAAGCCCGTATTAAGCCTCAAACTAATAAATGATGAAGAACCTTGCATTTTGAAGACCGATGATACTTGAACTGAACACAGCTGTCCTTTTCTGAATAACCCTCCACATGAAACTTCTGGAAGACTTCATAATCCTGACCTCAAAGCAGGGTCGTCCTTTTTGTGGCCTGCAAGGAAAGCCGAAAAATTCTGTTTGGATGTCTTGATAAAATCTCACTTCGATCTCTGCAACTCTGCCCCGCTCCACACCTCACACCGGGCCCCACGTTAGCTAAGGACCGCCCTGTATCAAAATGAACATCGCTGCAGGAAACCACATAGCATGGTAATGTACGGAATAGCACACTACCATACTACTCTTACTACTCCTGAAGGATATAATATATTGTATATACTGCAAATGCTCTGAAAGCATGGAATCTCCAGGCAAAGTGTGCAGTATTCAACAGAGCTGCACAGAATATTGTATCCCACAATGCAACATACTTAATCTGATCTTCCATTTTCAGCATACTGCAAGTAGCTGTAATATTTGAGTTATTTTTTCACAAACCAGTCCTGCGTAAACTCTGCCCTGTGGATTTCATTGGACTTTGTCAACCGCACTGACTGCCTGAAACGTCTGAAGCTCTTCTGACAGGTGTCTGCCTGATTGAGCCGGCCAATGAAATCGTCTGTGGGGTGGAGTTTGCGCTTAAAGGGATAGTTAACCCAAAAAAAGTTCCAACGCTTGATGAATTTCTTTTGCTTGTGGAAGACAAAATATATTTTGAATACTGCTGGCTACCAAACAGTTTTGGTGCACATTGACTTCTTTGCACATTAAATATTTTATTGATTTATTTCTAAAAACAAACAAACAAACAAAATCTCATATCTTCTTTTATGTTCTGCATAAGAAATAAAGCCAGTTCTGGATTGGCGTGACAGTTAGTAAATGAAGATGTTCATTTCAAGGTGAACTAGTTTAGAAAAAAGATCAAATCACAAGTGATATTTAATTATCTTTCTTGACTCATTATTTGATTGGTTGCCAAATGTTAAACTCAATGTGAAGTGACATCCACAACTTATTTTCTTTCCATAATCTGATTTCCAGGATATTCAACAAGAAAAAATGGAGGGTGGGACTTTGTTTAATCAATTGGGAACTGATCTGGATTTGGAAGAGTAGGTGTTGCCAGAATGTAATCAGGTGATTGGAATGGAGAGCATCTGTGGGGACAAACAAAAAATGAAGCCATATCCGAAATGAAACGCATCAAATTGAAATCAAATGATTTCAGTATGATTTTTACACATAATTGGATAAAAAATTTGAAGGACCTGATTTATTTTCAAGTTGATAGTTGGATGTCGTTGACTAAACCAAGATGAGGCCATGTGACAATTATTGAACATGTCGTTGCAAAATCTTTTGTTTCACATACTAAACAAAACGGGAAGTGTTCAGAAAATAGTAAGCTAGTATTTTATTTCCTTCACAGCCCATGTACCTCACATACATCGTATCTGAGACTTCTGAGTCCAAATCCTGCTGGTATAGAGAGTTGGAAGGATGACATATATTCGCAGGTCAAAAAGTTCACCTTTTTTTATTTCCGCTTCCATCTTCAATGGATTTTGTGAATGGACTTTCGGTTAAACGCCTAAAATAAGCTCTGGAAGTGAAAAAGTCTATTTTCGGCAATAATCCAAAAACCAATAGCAAAGTCCTATCGGTGATACCATTTGGGCTGGTCTGCAAAACACATCATTACTCTATTCGGTCTGCTTTTCTCATTTGATGCATTATGACTGTTACCGATTCTAATAAACAGTTTATTTCCTTTATATTGTACTGTTTTTATTTGATAATGAATTCACATATCATCTGAACACAGTGGTGCAAACAAAGATGTGTCATGGGCTACATCAACAAATAAGCCTTTAAAATGGCATGTTTACCCAAGGTTTCCACTCCTCCATCCCTGATTCTGGAGAATGGCTCTCTGCACTCGCAGATTAATGGTCAATTATCAAATATATAGCCAAACGTGTCAGATCCTAAGAAGCATCACCAGATTGCTCTAACAGTAACCGTCTGTATTTCTCTTGCCGTTCTTCAGAAGAATTAATAAAGGGGGCTTTTCTACAAGAAACCACCAAAACTGTGGGGTGCAAGCTATTGCCTCTCTGAAGTGCTACCTTCCAAAAGGAAGACGGATGCTTATGCAAAGATTTTCCTGAAGGCTTTTTAATGCTCCCCTGCCACATGTGAAGAGCTCTTCGTTAAATCCGTTCAGATCGGACCGGCTCCCGTCCTCTAGGGGGAGTCATGCGGCGTGACCGTAGACTCCTAAACACGAGGCCCACGCTCCTCCGCCTCTCTCGCCGATAATGGCTGAGAGACACGCTCATTGTCTTTGCCCCTCGTGCCCGGGTAGACGTGATCTTTCTCCAGGAAGGTTGTTCTGCTTCGCACATGTGTTCAAGAATTGTAGTTCCACTTCCTCTTTTCGTTTAAAATCTACTTCCTGTCTGTTAAAGCCAAAGCAGCATCAATCTCGTTTAGGTGTCTTTCATTTCCGTCGCTCGTTTTTTTTATTTTACACAGGAACTGGACCGTTCTTTGAGTGTGTTTCAAGTGTTGTTAGACTGCTCACGATCTTCTTCTGAGGTCCAACGATCGTCACACCGACTTTCTTGAAGTCCCTGCGTGTCAGAGAGGAGAGAGAGAGAAAGTGAAGATGGGTAATATAGCGCTCGCGGTTTGACATACGGTGACATTAATGACAAGCCCGCAGCGGCGCTCTGCCTCAGATCGCTTGTGTCAGTCATGTAGGACGAAGTACTCCAGGAGGACACCATGCTGCCATACACATACAATGAGCTGAGGAGCTGGACTCGTGACAGACTTTGTGTTATAACTTAAACACTGGGCTGATTTACAGCTTCCTGTGATGAGAAATCGGAGTAGCTGCTTAATTTTCTGAGTGGGTTATTTCTACTGTGATTTGAAAGGAACAGCACTGTAAGGGTTACCCCGGAGGGAAAAAGAACGACATTTTTCATTTAATGAGATCCATGCAACAGCTGACAGGAGCTTGCATTATTTACAATCGTGGATAGACACTCCAGACTTACCATATGGATGAGTTCATCCCGTGTGCACATATCCGACTCGGTCTCATAGGAAAAACGTGATGCTACATGCATTTTTGCACAGCGTAAAATGCATCGCTGCAGGTACTGTCACAGGTGAATTCAACAGCCGTGGTGCTGAAAAAACTGTTTACTTTCACTGCGACAAGGTTATGAGGAGTAATGAGTTAAATTTGTTCTGTTCAAATAAAGTTATTGCATGGGCTCAGAATATAAACTATTGTTCAAAGGAGTCTCATGCTTAAAATTCAACTATTTATTAATACAAAAACTCATTTTAAGTCACGTTTTTCCCATTAGATCCGACTGTACATTGTAAACATGTGGCGAACCAATCACTTTAATGTACACCTCAAATACAGAAGCTTTTGCAAAACAACAACAAAAAATTATTCCTCTTAATATTGTCAGATCAAGGGATGCAAAAGCTGTGCAGTGAAGATCATTATAGCATATTAGTGCAAGCAGGTTAAAGTTACAACTATGCACACCTCAAGTCAGGCACGAGTTCTGTTAGAAACACTTCTAGAAGGTTCAGCGGCGATTTAGTCCTGATCTGGACATGAGCGCAAGCAAAAGCTTGAGGGAGCAGCCAGTAACAGAAAAGCTACGATCAGAACCCACCGTCCAGTCTATAAGCTTTAAAGTGTTGTGATTCCCATGGATGGCTCCCACTCAGGGCACGTGGCTGCTGGTCTGACTTCAGTCAGACAGATTCTATGGGCAGAATACAGCTTTAGATCGACTGACACTCAGGCTGTTTATCGTCAGTGCACTGCTAATGCACTGACATCAGCCAAACAAACGCTCACAATGTCAATCAAGACAGGCCTGCAACATTTCTGTGTGACAAAAGTCGTTTGATCTACTACAGAGTCAAATTCAAGCTTCAATAAAGCAGACTTAACAAATTCAGAGGCATGTTGTCTGTAATGCTAATTAAAATGCCTGGATACACTGTGATTGCAAACAGCTGAAATCAAGAAGTAACTGCTATACTACTATAACAGCTGTTAGACATCTTGTCACTTAAGAAAACAGAAATGCAAACTAGTTTGGTCAAATAATTTTCTTTGTATGAAATTCCATAAGTAAAGCGCCAGTGTTTTCCAAAATATACTTTATGTAGTAAGTATACTAAAATCAATGTACTAGTAGCACAACATTAAGTGTACAATTTCAATATGTCTTGAACTAATTTGGTTACATTTTTAGTTTATTGTTCATACTATAACAATAGACAATGAATATACAACTAATTTACGACTAATTAGCTATTCTGTGAACTATACTTCAAGTAAACTTATACTGTATAAATACTGTATGTCCAGCTCACTTTTTAGTTTCTAAAATAAACTCTGAAGTATACACTCAGTAAACCATTTTAATAGATTGTATAGTTTACTTCTTGAAAAATTTATTTCAGTCAACTAAAAATCATACTTATAGTTTACACACACCATAAAATAATTATTAGTAAAATTATCCAAATGTCAATCTGTTTCTGTGTAGGTTAATAGCGCTGTATAGAAAAAAAGATTGAGTTTAGTTCCACCCACGTAGTATTTTACTCTAAACTACTGCACCCAAAGCTGACTTGTTATTATAAACTTGAACATGTACGTTTATCAGGAGGTAAAACACTCTATCAAAAGAGTAAACACAATTGCAAGCCAAGCATATTTAAAATATAAAATTATAGAGATTTAGCAGCTTTTACACAGGATGCAGAAAGTGCTACACTATGAAACCCATTCATTTTGGTGAAATACGGTGACACACACAGTGGTAAAAATTGTTCAACTTTTGCCGCTGGCTCTGTGACTACCTGCACAATACAATAGAAACGGGGCATCCAAATAGAATTCCCAGTAAAAGTTTTGATAACTCAACCCAGCATATCGCAAATTGCTGAACACAGCTCACAGTGCAGCGCATGCCGTGTCCTGCATGAAAGGGCCATAACTCACAATTATAGGCCAAATATACTTTGACTTTTCTGTATACTTGTCAGTATAAACCAAGTATACTTACAGTAGGTATAGGCTAGGGGTGTTGCGATATACCAGTATTGACAATAACCGTGATATTCAAAGCAACAACTATCGATATCGTGTTAATTTAGTGTGTGACGATATACCGGTATTAGCGATAACCACAATATTTAAAATGAACATTAATAAGGTGTTCTCTTATGATAACACCACATGTAAATACTCCAGCGCCAGTACCTGGTTGAGCTCCCAGGTGGCAGTATTGTGCCCTAACGCTGATACCGGTCACACAAGAAGAAGACGCAGCACTTGCAGCTGCTCCAAGGAGAGCCGTGTTCATCGAAGTAATGGTGCGTTCAAGTCATGTCGGATATATTGTATTTATGAGTTAAACACACATAAATTAGTTGAAATTGATAGAAAGGATTACAATATAACAATTAATACGTTTTTTTATGTGATACAGATTAAAGTGGCTTCATAAATTATAAAAATAAAAATAAAAACCCAAAACACACCTGATGCAAATGATTTGCTCTTAATTTTCTATAAGCAGAGTTAACAAACCCTGTTGTATTTTCTTGTAATTTATTAAAAGCAGGTACACCACCATCTTGTGCTGACTAAACTGATTTGAATGCACCCGCCGACGTAATTACATCTCGTAAGTACGAACTTCCAAGGAGGACTTGAATGCAGCATAAGTTGACATTATTTTACTAGTCACAGAATGGGAAACTTTTTATATTAACCTGTTAACAGCGGTTTTCTGTGTTCATATATTGAAGTAAAGAGTGATTATTTTAATAAGTACCACGTTTTCTTTACTCGTCTCATTTTTGTATTTGCAATAAATACGGCCTGTGCGTAGTAACACTTTATTTATTTGTTCAAATATATTAACAGTTACACGATTAAATCTGATCTTGAAAAACTGATCGACCACATTTCTACATTAAACTTGTAAAATGGTAAGTTGATCGCAGTGCCATTTACCATTAAGTACCATTAATATCTATTCATCATACTGTTGAAATTGACAGTCTTTTCTCTCTTGTTGTTTCATAGGAGCTCCAAAGAAGACGGAGAAAGCCAGAATCTTGTGCCCTGCATTTATCAGTATCCTTATGTTCGTTGGGTGAAAAAGAAAAACTCAATGAACAAAGAAAAATTTATTTGACTGATATCTTTCCCCCCTCAATGTTTCTATAGATATCATGATATATCGATTTCGTGAATCCTTATGGCCACAATTAATGTGATATCAAAAATCTAATATCGGGACAGCCTTAGTATAGGCCTATTTGAAACATAAAAGTACATAAAAGATTGTACTCTTATATTTTTTATTACTTTTTTTTCCCCCCCTGATTTACTGGCTACTAAGCAATACACACATGAAAAAAGAGCTTTGTTTTAAATGACAATTTATAACTTATTTACTCTTTAATATGAAAAAATAAAATATAATTTGAATTTAATTATCAATTATCTGTTTTGCCAGAAATAACACCACAAGACACAAAAAGAACAACTATTGCACGCTGCCTGCCATATCAATTCAGATTTATCTACAGTTTTAATGTGACTTGTTCTAAATAAGGGAGAAACCTTCAATGATAGAATAAAGAGCCTAACGTTCTGCACAATTTACCATGAGAATTGCAGTAAGAGGCCAAACATCTGGTAAACTTACTATATCCCCAACAACAACACAACCAAGGTAAAGTGATAAGTGACTGAATCTTCAATAATTGTCTCTCTCTTGTGATTCTTCATTTTCGTGGTAGGCCCATTAAAAGCCAATAGCATATTTAAATGTGACTGGTCCTGAGTAACTAG
Source organism: Carassius gibelio (assembly GCF_023724105.1). Taxonomy (NCBI): domain Eukaryota; kingdom Metazoa; phylum Chordata; class Actinopteri; order Cypriniformes; family Cyprinidae; genus Carassius; species Carassius gibelio. The sequence goes on along the minus strand of NC_068404.1, from coordinate 6,447,011 downwards.
CTCCTGCTCAAGACCACTTCATAACCAGCTACCACGCTTTAAAATAAACCTAAGCAACATATGCTGTTTTCTTTTTTAACAGGGAAGTCAGAAAAGGTTAGTACAGTTTTCCAAAACCTTATACAATGAATGATCTTGGTCTTTTCAGCAGTTAAAGCATACAAATCAACATATTTGCCATTAAAATTCACAAAAATAATTGTTTCAATGGTGGTGTCCACTCACTACTGAAAGCCAAACACTGAGAGACGAACTGCATGTTAAATAACTCAATCTGGGTCATGGATGAGGGCCGCTATTTGCATCTGATTATTTACGCTGACATCAGAACAAAATATAACCACAAGCAGCCTTAATTACAGACTGCTGAGTGTTTAGATGTTTAGTCCTGAGGGTAGCATGCAGCACAGCACTGCCACTGTTCCCAGACCGGCCCTTTGATCATTCTCTAGTTATGAATGTCAAATTATTTACATTGTCAAATAGCTCCTCATTGGAATCGAACAGTGGTTTAAGGAGATGCTAACCAGGCAAGGCAAGGTTCCTAATCAACATCTACAAAGCATTTCCCATAGATGCAGATCCACACTGTGGAGAAGAACAGGGTCTTTATTATTAGGATTTGTTTGACTCAACCCATTAGATCGCTTCCAAGACTGGGGATTACAGGAGGACAGCACTTTTAGTTTTGGTAAAATATATATTTTTTTTCTTTCTTCCATTTATTGGATTACAATAGAAGAAAACGTTACTAGAGCACTGTCACTGGAGATTAATAACAAATGTAATGGCCACCTTTAAAGGATTAACCAAAGCTGGGCTTCATTTACTGGAAACTGATCTGTAAATAAATTTGTCATCGTCTCCTGCATTGGTTTTAAACTGTTTTATGCCAACAAACTTAAATTATATCACTTGTCTATTGCCTTGGACTTGAAAGTACAGAAAGCTAACCCTTAAGCACAGGGACAACTAGAATAGAAGAATGACCAAATAGGGGAACTAAAAATCCCCTTTTTTTTGTTTCATGTGAGAAAGAATATCATTTGGCTCTCAACAACAAGCAAATAAGACAATTAAAATTTCCTTCAAAACTGATGTTCCTTATTTGCACTTATGACTATTCACACAAATACACTACCATACTAAAGTTTGGAATAATTAAGAGTTTCTGTTGTTGAAAGGCTGCACATATTTGATAAAAAATAATAATAATACAGTACAAACGGTAATATTGTGAAATATTTAGATTTTAAAATTAAATTTTAAAGCTTATTAATATAGAAAACTGTTATTTTTAATTGTAATAATATTTCACAATGTAACTGTAAAACTATATAGATTTAACTGTATTTTTAATAATAGAAATGCAGCATTAGTGCAAAAAAGAGACTTCTTTTGAAAACATTTTTTTTTTTAAATTATTCCAGACTTTTGACCAGTAGTGTAGATTTTAGTTTTATAATAAAAAAGAGAAAGACAGTATAGTAAAATGCTCTTACTCTGCTGAGGTTTTGGCCAGTGTATCACAGGAGCTGTAGCTGACCCCACTGAATGCATCTTTACAGGGTAACGTCCTCGCACTCTCCAACCAATCACCCATTGTGTTAAAAGAAGTGATGTCAGTGCTGGTCCTGTCCAGAAGCAGATTCACCGGTCTGAGAAGAGATGAAAAACATGGACCGTTAAGTGAGTTGTGAATATTAAAGTATATTTTTTGTGCTGCCCAATGGAAATGAAGCACAAGTAACTTTCATTTGCAGAATACTTTTGTAGAACTGATACACAACAGAGTTTTAAGAGATCACAACTCGCTGATGGTGAAAAAAAAAAAACCACAACGCCGAAGTTGTGGCCGTCTGCAATTCCCGTCACGTTTGACAAATGTCATTTATGGAGAAAACAAGCTTATGAAAGTGCAAAACACAAAAGCCCTCAAACCCGATATGCAAGCTTGCATCCGAGGTCTCCATACGGAAATACCTGCAGAGAAGTGGGACTGATTCTCTCCATCTGTGTTATGGCAAGCATTCCGTAGCAAGAAAGCAATACATTTAGGAATGTTTATTCGAATACACAGACATCTCTGTTCCTGATCACTTCCCATTGTTCACATTCCAATACTAGTTTCCATTGTTTATTGCATGGGCAAAAGGCTACTTATTAACCAAAGCATTTAATTTAAATACAGCATATATAAGTGAAGTTGAATTAGCTACTCAATTAACTGAACAAACTTTTGACATGTTACTTGCAGATACAGTATGGAAATATTTATATGTAATCCTTTTATGCCCACATGAAAAAAAAAAATATTATAGTAATTTTCAGTAAATACTATACTTAATTTGAGGTGTCTATAGTTTCTGACAAACAATGTATGTGTATGCTAGATAAAATATAGATGTTATAAATACAAGTGATCATGTCACAGCATGTGAAATCCACAATTCGGGTCCAATGGCACCTGATCAGAACCAGGGGAACAGACGGAAATGAGATTACAATTCCTTTGGGGACTGCTATTTATTTATATATGTATATATTCATCTAAATAAACAAATTAAGATAGCAGGAAGTGCACTCAGATCCACATGTTCCCAGTGTTCCATTACTGTGTGTTGAATATAAAAGAATAATGTACGCTGAGTTGACTGGAAAAGAATGCTGAATGGATCCAAGTTACTTGGCAAAGAGGATCAGAAAGTGCTGACACAGCTCATTGAATAGAGCTGTCTGCAAGTACTGCACTGATGCACTCAGGATCTTTAGAAATCCTTTCCTAACGTCAGGAGAGAGTGGTTGAAGTTTCTTTTTTAACAATGTCTTTGATCGTTTTAGTCTAACCTTCACCGTTTGAGAAGCACATTTATGCGCCAGTTGTTTTGTGAATCTTTCTAAATGTGATGCAGCTTTGTTAAAAGACTGACATATTTTAGGATGGGACAGCGAAGATAACATTGGACTTTACATCAGACCTGCAGCTTGTAACTATGTGCACAGCACTGCTGGATCTAATTTCACATGCAAGTTTACATTTAGTCTTAAAGGTACAGCAAGTACCACATGAAACGGAATGGAACGGATCAAAACACAAAAGGAAAGAAAAGAAAAGAAAACACACACACACACACACACACACACAAAAACAAAAAAAAACACAAAGCAGAGCATACCCCCCCCCCCCCAAAAAAAAGAGCAAAATCTAAAAACAAAGGAATAAAAAACAGTAAGTAACAAACAGTTAAAACAAACAATCAAAACCAAAACAATTAATTTCATTAAACTTGTCAGAGAAAACTAAATTCTAAACTTAATTATGGCACATAAAAACAATAAATAAAAAGTATTTTATAACCCTTTTAATTAAATGAGTTCTATATTTTTTTTTCTTTTTTTTTATCAATGAATTAATACATTTAAAACAATCACAGTCATATATGTCCACCAAATATGATAAGGTTGGTTTATTTTTGTTTATGTAGGCTATTTGTATTTGCAATGCCATTCAATATGAAAACTGCAGAACCTAAAATTTACCAGTGGGCCTATTATTTAGTATTCTTTCATTAAAATGGATCTCACACATTTATTACCATGTTAAATGCGGGAAAAAGAAAAGATTGATCACAGTTATCTGACTCACTCAGCTTCTTAAATTATATGAGTCTACAATATGGGAACATGATACATAATGTGTATTTATAATTACAAAGGTCAATATGGGAAAGAAAAAGCAGAGTGGAAAACCAAGAGATGTCCAATACTCTTTTGTGTGTTGCGATGTGCAGCTGCATCCTTTTCACAAAAAAAAAATGTGAAAAAGAAAATCTTTGTTGTTGGGTATAGAGGTGATAGCTTAAGCTCTGATGTATACACACTGCATTTGACTGCATCAGCTGCTGGCGTCAGAGATCTGAGGCATCCGTCGACAGGAGCACAAGAGGCCAGAGGGAGAGGATGAAGAGAGGTAAACACTCGGCCTCTCTGCTGGTTCCCTCTCTTTTCTTTTGCTTTCCTCTCTCCCCTCTGGTGTAGTGACCTCTAAATAACCGAGGCTGCTTAGTATCATGTTTTTAAAGTTCTCTAGGGATGGGAAAGGAGGGCGGACGTTCCTCACGTAGAAACATCTGGGTAGCTTCGTCACGGACAAGAATGCATCTCTCGCTGTGAAAAGGCTCTGGGATCATGCACCTACTTTCATCCCGAGAGAGCCGACATTTTACTTCCGAACATCTGCACGCCATCTCTTTCTGGGTCTGGCCTTTAGGCCTAGGGTCCATCCATGAGAATAGCTGGGATGCCGTCCCATCAGCATGCAGGGCATGTAGATAAATGAAGTGCAAGGGCTTGGACGCAGCTGTGACTGTAGACCGGCGGCAGAGGAACCGGAGTGTGTCTCGCCCGGAGAGCCATAAATCACCTGGGCACAGCACTGAACCCCAAACGGCCATGTTAAAAGCCAATCAGGAAAATTACATGCTAACTCCCTGGGACCCATTTCCACTTTCTTAAGAAACCATTAGTCACTGTTACATACTTCATAATAATAAAGCTACTGGTTGTACCACTTACGTCCACACTACACAGGGCAACCCATAACAGACGAAACATCTAGTTAATTGAGCCGTATTACAGCAGGGGAAAGTAGAGTAGGAATTTATTTTGAGGAAAATATTTTGAGATTAAATATTAATTACCAGAAACCGTGAGGTACTGCCACATACTCCCCATAGAACACCCTGTTCTCAAATCTGGTAACATCAGGATGCATAAAAGCCTTGTAATACAAATAAAAGTGCATGAAGTGAGGCCAGGAACTGACACTGGGTGATAAATGATGGCTCACAGTCACCAATCCAATGAATCCCAAAGATGTCCAGTGGGGTTCAAGCCTGGACTTTGTGCAGAATTGTGCAGGAAGTATTTCCACACCCCGAAATGTCAACTCCTTTCAAAACAGACCTTGCACAAGAGCACTGTCATGCTGAAACAGGAAAAGGACCCTTCCCAAACGGTTTACCACGAATTACACAAATCTAGAATGTCACGAGTAAGACTTCACTGGAATCAAGGAGTCTTGGCAAATCCGTTAACCAGAAGGGGGTGTTAACTTTTGACCACATTGTGTATAATCCTTTCAATAACATTAGCACTACATCCTGTATAGTAGAGAAACAGGATGTCAGCAAATGTTTATCACAAACACGGCCTGTCTGACTGAGAACTGTTTCTGCAAACTGGCTCCAAAAATAAACCGATTTTGTCTAGAAAAATAATCTGCAGAAAATAATGCAGCCTCAAGAACAGCTCAGTCCTAACTGTGTGCGACCGTCTGTAGGAGCGTGTGATTAATCTAGACCTGAGGGGAAGATACAAATAAGAGTTCAGGAAGAAGAGAGGGCATTTTCTTTCGTTAGGGAGCATGAGAAGATGATCTGAACGTGATACGAAGCAAAGAAACAGCAATATGGGATCAGAACAAGCATTTAGGACTTGGTCCAGAGGCAGTCCTCCCGGATGACATACCTGGATGTGGTGCTGGCTGTGATTTTGAGACTGCTGGGGTTACGGATGAGTTTGTCCAGGATGCTGACAATCTGCTCAAATTTGGGCCGGTTGTTTCGGTCCTTCTGCCAGCAGTCTAACATCAGCTGGTAAAGCGTGGCAGGGCATTCCATGGGCGGGGGAAGACGGTAGCCCTCATCTACCGCTTTTATCACCTGCGGCACATGAGAAAATATCGTTAAATTCTGTCATTCTGTCTGAAGGTGCGATCACATTAGCAAGGTTTTCTGAGCATGAAAGTTTATTTGTCAATTGACAAATATTGCAACGATGTATGAAGCACAGCTCACACAGAGGTCCCTTCCAAACCAAGCAGTTTTCAATATGAATCTGTTGTGAAATAGGTCATTTTTTCACCCTCACTATTTCCTATTGAGATGACTGGATTTCGCCTGTGAAAACTTGATATATAACATAAAACTTCGGAGCAACATACCGGGTGAGTAAATTCTGACAGAAATTCCATTTTTGGATTTTTGGGTGAACTATTTCTTTAAAGATGAGGCCCTGCTGTTTGCCTAACGATTCTCTTCAATTTCCTGTCCTTTGAGCTCCTCAGGCCATATTTCTTCCACGCATTCCAACTGTCACCATCCAGTAGGATGAAACACAAATAAAGCACTTCCGTTCATGCAACAACACAAAATCAATTGCCTCATAAGTGCTCCAGATCTGTAACTCCCTTTTGCTTTTCATCACTGGATCATCAGCGCTGCCATAAACCAGTTCAAATAAACTCTCAGGGCCTTATTTGCTCAGGGTGAAGTTACTGAACTGTAGCAACAAGGGCACTGCTCAGGGTCAGCGCTAAAGAACTAATAACAGTGTCAACACAACAAGATTTCATAACAAACCACTACACATTTACCATAATTCCACAAATGACTCTTGTTCTTAACTTTCTATAAGAATTATAGCATAATAGTTTCTCTTGGCCTGTGAATTGAAATTTCAAATTCCGTTTGAGTGCTCATTGAGTGTCTTTGTGAAGCTAGCCTTAGTAGCTAACATTTTCATTAATTAAGAGCAGCATGAACAGTCTAGCCATGCAAAACAAGCTTGGTAGCTGGCTGATCATGGAAAATCTTGCTAATTTAATTATATTGTTTGTTTGCCAAGACAGGACAATTTACTCACTCACTGTTGTTCCAAACTCTTAAGGGCCATTCACACAGAATGTGTTCTTCGATTCTACTGTGCTACTTTTCCGTTGTTTTTCTGTGTAAACTCGTGCTAGACGGACATGTATGACTTTTGCAGCATCTCACACATGACAAAGTGCTTTGAAAACATGGTGCTTAAGTTAAAATAAGGTTTAGATCATAAGATGGACTGTTAAAACTTAAAAAAAACGAGATCTTGTGGGTTTTCACCATTTCACTGCCCTGTCTCGCATTTTTGCTTTTTTAAAAAACATGTTCTGTGCTAATGGCCTCCACTTATGAAAATTAACCATGGTTTATTTTAGTAAAAGTGTAGTAAACAAGGTTTTCTTTCTCTCTTTTTTTGCCATATTGATTACCATTTGTATAACCACAGTTTTATTATGAATACCATGGTTAGATTATACCGGATCTTTTTGAACCAGTTCACCAAATCGAACTGAATCGTTTTAAACGGTTAAAACTTTAAGCTGTTAACTTTTTTAATGTGGCTGACGCTCCCTCTGAGTTCAAACAAACCCGGAGTAATGCACTCAAACAGTACACTGACTGAACTGATGTGAAGAGAGAACTGAAGATGAACACCGAGCCGAGACAGATAACGAACAAAACATTGACTCGTTCACGAGTCAAAAACCGTTTCTGTCAGACGCGTTCGATTCGTGAACCGAGGAGCTGATGATACTGTGCATGTGTGATTCAGTGTGAAGCATACTGACACACAGAGCGTCTGAACCAAACTGTTTCTTTTGGTGATTGATTCTGAAATGATTCTGTGCTAATGTTATGAGCGCGGGTAAACCGAAGGCTTGAATCAAGGGCAATCATCGCCAATGACTTCATTACGTTGAGCGCAAAAGAACCCGGTGAACCGTAAAAGATTTAGTTCGATTTGGTGAACTGGTTCAAAAAGATCCGGTTACATCGAATGATTCATTCGTGAACCGGATATGACAAACTGCTTTGTTTTGAACTCTCTCTCACAACAGACACGGAAGAGAAGACAATGCTGAATAAAATCATAGTTTTTGCTATTTTTGGACCAAAATGTATTTTCGATGATTAAAAATATTCTAATGGACCCTCTGATGTCACATGGACTACTTTGCTGATGTTTTTCTTATCTTTCTGGACATGGACAGTAGACGTACACACAGTTTCAATGGAGGGACTGAGAGCTCTCGGACTAAATCTAAAATATCTTAAACTGTGTTCTGAAGATACACTGAGGTTTTACTGGTTTGGAATGACATGAGGGTGAGTTATTAATTCCATAATTTTGATTATTGGGTGAACTAACCCTTTAAGGCACCTTTTTAAAAGACTCTTCAAATCAAATCAAACATATGTCTCACTGATCTAGTTTGGCAGGAAATACGTTTGATTATTCTGACAGCTGCTCTACTCACGTCCTGATTGGACATCTCCCAATAAGGTCTTTCTCCATAAGACATGACCTCCCATAGGACAATCCCGTAGCTCCATACGTCACTGGCCGAGGTGAACTTGCGATAGGCGATGGCCTCTGGCGCGGTCCATCGGATTGGAATCTTGCCACCCTGTAAACACACAAAATCCATCTGTCAAGGAGACATTTTGCCATCTGCGACAGAATCCAAACACATATTTCTACTATTAGTTAAATAACAAACATGAACTCTAACGTTCACATGCCAGATCATGTAATCTGTATGCATTGGCGTTTAAAGCAGGCCATATGTAAAGTGTCAGAGCGGATGAAGGGGGGATTTCTGAGAGGGCTGTGCATCTAATGAATGAAATTCAAAGTTTGAAACAAGCTCTGAGATGCCATTAGGATTTGTTTGTGTTAGCGGAATTACTGTACAGCACAAGTGTTGATGTGATTTAAACACAACCTCTAGCTGCACCACCAGTTCAAGAAAGCCTTGCTCTATGCGGGCCCCTTCATACAGCATTATTAGCAAATTATGGTTGGATTTACCAATCTAGTGTGGTTTTCGCACTGCAAAGAAAAGTAAATATGGTTGAGTTTCCGTTTATAATATTTGATGAACTCTACACTTTATAAGAATAAAGGTTTTTGGTTAAATGAAGAGCTTTTAACATCCACAGAATCTTTCCAATCTATAAAAAAGGGCAGTGGAAAAGCGTACTTTAGATTTTTAAAATCTTCTTAAATTAACAAAACAAAACCAAATGAAACCAAACCAAACCAAACCAAACAAAACAAAAAAGTTTTCTTTAAGAAAGTCTCAAGTCTTTGGGGAATCAAAAACGGTTCTTCTATGCAATAATCTTAAACTACATAATCCCTTTTTGGAGAGTATGCATGTGCATTAATCAGTGCTTATATGTGAATAAGCACCTAAATTAAATGTGTTCATCATATAAATTGATATATCACTTCAATAGACATGGATTAAACCGCTTGATTCATTTAGATTACTTTCATGATGTCTTTACACATTTTTTGAAGCTTCTGGTTACATAGACTTTCAATGGAGGGACAGAAATTTCTCAGGTTTCATTAAACCACATGGAACAACATGCAGACGGGTAACATGTGACAGAGTTTTTGGTTTAACAATCCCTTAAAGGTATAAAAAACAACTAAAATAGCATGTTGGCTCTAAAAGGCAGGACTTCTTAAAACCACCGATTTTTTATTTATTCATTTTTTCAACAATTGGTCCGGTTCCTCCACCTATTCTATCTTTGCTCTTGGTTTTGCGGTATGCCACCACCTTCATCGATCCTGTCCTCATCTCTGAAAGCTGGCTGGGCTTGTTTCACGTCTCTCTCTCTCCGAGGATCAGCGTTGTATTTACCCAGCTCGGCTGCTGTCGTAACTCTACACTCAACCTTCGAGAAGGAGGTAGACTGAGAGAGAACAGGGTCGAGCCAAAGCCAACCGGCAACCTGGCCAAGTCACACAATTCCTACCCCACATTCTCCAAACACAAGGCCTTTAAAAAATAAACCCACTTGTGCGCAGGCCTCCCCATTGAGCACGTACAAACAGTCCCTGAAAGATCGCTGCTATTGAATGTAAAATGTGACATGATGTATCCATTGGGTTTAATAGAAAGGAAAGGCAAAAGTTGCCAGCATTCTTGTGGATTCGAGGGTCTTGTAGCCACACGATGATGCGGTGGGGGGTCTAGTTGTAACGGTAAAAACATACATTTACGTTGGCTGTCAGACACAAGTAAAACCCAACAAATTTATCTAACTAATAACATATTGGACCTCTCCTCCCCAGCATATGCTATGTATCATTGTAACACTTACGTTAGGTGACACTTGTATTGGTAATTTAAGAAGCAATATCTCTTAAAGCCTCACATGCAGTGGATTTATGCCTGACTCTAAGTGTATTTATGCATTAGTTATCTCTTCTGATAATGGATGTTGCTCTTAAGAATGAGAGTGACGAATATGGTTATTAATTCCAGGGAAAGAAGATCAGTCGTGCTGGCTGGGAGGAGACAGTGAGCTTGTCGATCATGGTCTGGCCTGTATGAAATTTGCTCTGTAGGTTTCACACAGCCTGTCCCTATTGTGTCATTTCAGCTGCTAAAAGAGTCTAGTCCTCTCAACCCTGTTTAACACATTTTTACCATGTTTCAAATCGTTCCACAGAATCAGCAGAGATCTGGGTCTAATCACGGCTGAGAGAAAACCTTCAATTTGAGGCTTGCTAATAAGGCACTAAAACATGTCCTAAGCGAAGACTCATTCCTCAAATCTAAACCTTGTGAAGCATTTTTGTTTGCTATGTGAGCACAAAAAAAGTCTCTGTCTGTCTGTCTGTCTGTCTATCTATCACTGTTCAAACATTTGTGGTCAGTAAGTTATGTGAGTGACACAAATCATGTTTTTATGTGAGGCATAGTAATCGTTAAAATTCATTGTTATAGCATTTTCTTTCAAACTCCTTCTGAAGTTCTTCTGAGCTAATCAAGCCCATATAACTCTGTGCTGTATGCCGATCTCAGATGCTCGTGTCGGTGTTGACTTACTCTCGTGGTGTAGGCGGCTTCCGGGTCGTCCTCCAGCACTCGGGACAAGCCGAAGTCTGACACTTTGCACACCAGGTTGCTGTTGACCAGGATGTTCCGAGCGGCCAAATCTCTGTGCACGTAACCCATATCCGACAGATACTTCATACCAGATGCGATGCCACGTAGCATGCCCACCAGCTGAATCACTGTGAACTGGGCGTCGTGTTTCTGACAGAGACGGGAAGAAGGGGGAAGTCAAATACAGTGTTTTATATCTACATAAGTATAAACATAAGTCATGCAACGCGTTCTAAAACACAATGGAACATTAGTGACTCATATCTCAAAACACTGCCTGACATTTCCAAAGTCATCTGTCTTGAGCGAACTCAAAACCACTCATGAAATGGCTTTGCTGAGAGCAGCAGATCTTTGACTTTAATAAATAGGAGCGTTTGACTGTTTTTTTTTTTTTTTCTGGTTCAATCCACGGTGTGCAGCAACTTGTTGGAGAATATAAATAGGATGTACACAAGAAGACATCGCTGACTGCATTTCTGAACTGAAGCCCACTGGCAGGCTTGCGGTGTTTACACTGGTGCGTGTGAATGGGCCTTTTATACGAAGAATGATATGCTCAGGACTTGGAGATAAACACCAGGGGAGGAAGCGCTTCAGTTGGAGAGGGAGAGACTGGCCGGATGAGTGAGATAGCATTGATTTGTCAGGGAGCTCTGGAGAAATGTACCAAAATGCAGTCTTAAAGCCATAGTTCTCTTAAAAATGCTTTTACTCATCTTCATGCAACTGGTTTGACTCTATTTCTTCTGTAAAACATAAAAGATGATATTTTGAAGAATGTGCTAGTTACTCTTTTCCAAGCATGCAAACCAATGTTTTTATTTGTTTCACTGATTTACTATTTATCATTTTTGTTAATATGTTTAATTAATACTTGACAACATTTTGATTTGTGAATGTTTTGAGGATTTGATTTTTGTTATTTAATAAAATATTCAGTAGTTTCATTCATTGAGTTTTTATTAAGTTTTATTATTAGTTATTTTACAAGGAAACTATAAATTCTGTCTAGGCTTTCTGAAATACACTCAAAAGTTTTTGAACAGTATCCAATTAAGTTTTTTTTTTTTTTTTTTTTGGAAATAAATTATAGGAATTAATCATTTTATTTAGAAATTATTCTTTGAATTGAATAACGATGAATAAGACATTTATAATGATACAAAATATTTCTTTTTCAGATAGATGTTGTTGATTTAAACTTTCCATTCATCAAAAAAAACCTGAAAAACTACTCAACTACTTCTACTCAAGCTATTTTCAAAATAATAATAATAATAATAATAATAATAATCTGTAATAAAAATAAATAATAAAGGAATAAATTACAATTATTATTATTATTATTATTATTATATATATATTTTTTCATATATTCAAATAGAAAACAGTTATAGTACATATTATTAAAAATACTATTTACTGTACTTTGGATCAAATAAATGCAGACTTGGTGAGCAGAAGAGAATTAAAAACATAAAAAAAATCTTACTGTTCAAAAACTGGTAGTGTAAATGTAATTTTTTTTTATTTTTTAGATTTTTATACGTTTATATTTTTTTGTTTTACATTATATCAGTTAATGTGTATTTAGTTCTAATAATATTTGTTTGTTGGTTGGTTGTCTGGTTTTAGTTGAATTTAATAACTGATGCAAACTGGGACTTTCAAGGTTTTAAAAAGGATATATAAAATATTATTAACGTAGTCTGTAGGACTCATGCATTATATTTAAAATCTTCTGACGTCATATGATAACTATAGATGAGAAAGAGATTAGGAAAGTTAAATTGTTATTAACTGAGATAAGCACAAATATCATCTTTCTTTCTTTCTTTCTTTCTTTCTTTCTTTCTTTCTGTCACGAATCGTTTGATCCAGTTTCAGGAATCTGGTCTGAATGATTTATTCACAAATTCACTTCTCTCATAAACTTTCATAAACTCACAAAGAAAAGCTAGGGCAGATGTCAGAGATGTTTCAGTCAATCACTTCTTTCAGACTATTTCTCACACAACGCTATCTTATTGTCTCAAAAGACTTAACATATACAGCATGGGCATATGAACAACTTTCATGATACTAGTTTTTTCTGAACTTGACAGCTTCAGTTCCCATTCAATCCAGTTGCATAGAAAAAACCATCAGTGCATCCTCCAAAACTGTCTGCTTTTGTGTCCCACAGAACAAAGAAAATCAAACAGGTCTGGAACGACATGCGATGTAAACAATCTCAAAATCATTATTATTGTTTGAACTGTTCCTCTAGTTGTCCATTGCGAGTCTCCCTCTCATTCCGTGTCTCTGTCCACCCTATTTTCACTTTCTTTCTATGTGATTGTTTATGTACTGCATACAAACTAAGTTTGGATGAAAATAAACCCTGGACCACCTGGAAGAGAAAGGAGCTCCGAGAGGTTCAAAGGCTTGCTAATAATAGTGACATGAGCAGTGGCGAGGAAACTGGTTGCAGGGAGGATGACAGATCTCTTTGATAGAGTGCAGGCCAGGCTGCAGCGCGCAGGAAATTGCTGCAGAACACTGCGACTTTCTTTTCTCTGCTTTCTGGGAGTGGGATCCTGTGCAGACACACGTACAGGTCCTGCTCACTCCACTCCCTGTTTGCTCAGGTTGTTTTAATAATCTGCCTTTGCATACTCATTTCAATAGTGCCGTTAGTGTCCACTTTTTCCTAACAGATTTATTTATTTTAAGTTTTATATGTCAACAGTACAAACTTTGAATGGACATGAAAGTATTTGAAAATCAGGAAAGGATAAGCACTTAAATTATTATCAATAAAAAAGACTTTTAAATGTAATATGTATTTGAAGTTTATTACAAAATTGTAATATATATACACTAACAATCAAAACTTTGGGTAAATGCAACTTTTGTAGGAAATTAATATTTTATTCAGCAAGGATGCATTAAACTGAAGACAGTTAATAAACTTAAAATGTTTAAAAGAATTTCTATTTAAAAAAAAATGTTGTTCTTTTGAACTTTCTGTCATTAAAGAATTATTAAAAAAAAAAAAAAATCACAGATTCCACAAAAACTGTTTTCAATACTGATAAAAAAAATCTAATTAAATAATAATAATAATAATAATAATAATAAAGTTTCTTAAGCAGAAAATCAGCATTAGCATGATTTCTGAAGGATCATGTGAAACTGATGATTGGAGCAATGATGCTGAAAATTCAGCTTTCCTTCATTGGAATAAATTACATTTTAAAATATATATATATATAGAAAACAGTTATTTTAATAATATTTCACAATGGTACTGTTTATTATTGATCAAATAATTGCAGCCTTGGTGAGCAGAAGAGCAGAAGTAGTTTATACAAACACTGTGCTGATCTTCTCTGGTAACATTGACTTCCTCTGATTGGTGGATCTTTCTTCAGGATTATGGGTAATGTAGTTCTCCACTATTCAAATGTTTCTTTTCTTCTTGAAAACACATCAACTTGTGGCTTCTATATCAGGCCAGAGCTTACTGTCATCGTGTCTTAAAAGGTTTGCACATTCAGACTAGAAATGAATTACTCAACTGAGAAAATAAATGTGATTTTTACTCCCATTACCCAAATGTCGCACACTACAATAACTGTATAACAGTGGAGTCGCTCAATAAATGAATTTGCTCCACATTTTCAGATATTTTTACGAGTGCGAGGCCCATCCAATGCATCAAAGTCTGGCGTGTTCATTTTGTTCTCCAAATGGCAGATTGTCTGGCAAGTGCTGCTGGTGGTAAACTGTTGAAAAATGACACAAGGCTGATAAATTCATATGTCAGGTGTATTGGAGCCAAGGCAGGACGGCCGCAGCCAAAGGTTAAGCTGACCCATTTAATGAGCTCATTAGCGCATTTATCAGCGCTCTTCAGTTGGGCCGTCCCACAGCCTTGTTTATTTTCGCAGTGCGAGCGACGGGCAAAGAGGAAGTCATCTGAAGGACAGGTCTGTTTAACTGGCACGGCCGGGCTGGCGGGCGGCGCGCCAGTCTCCCCAGTGCCACTTTAGGTCTGAGTACGAGCGAATCCGCTCTCTCTTCTGAACACAAGCCTGGTCTGTTCTGCGTGAGAGAATGAGGCCATTGTGGATACAAGCTCAAGTGAAAGTCTGACACTACAAAGCCTTTGAAACACAGGTAGTGTCAGTGTCTATTTAAAGAGGCCTCGGCTGCGAATACCAATGTGATGAATTTGGTCGACGTTGTGAACACAAAGGCACTGTTAAAAAAAATTTGAATCTCCCCGCAACAAAGAGAGAAATAGGTGAGTCAGCGGAGAGCAATTTGTGTCTGTTTGTATAAATGAGAATGAAATGTTCAGAGAGCTCGGGAGAATGCCAGGCATGCTGTGATAAGCAGGTACTGTGAGAAGAAGCAGGAGAAGCTAAGACGCAGATGGGCTTTTTAAATGATTTTAGGATGAGCCCTCTGTGCCTCTCCTCTGATCATACATAATGGAGTCTCATTAAATGTGCTCAGTGTGTCACACTCACTCGCAGGAAGCCGTCCAAAGAGCCGTTCTCCATGTACTCGGTCACTATCATCACGGGTTTACCTGAGGAGAGAGAAAATTCACACATGTCTCAGTCCAATCCAGAAGAGATGTGCCAAAACTGAGCTGTGCTTTGCTGCAGTGGTGTCATTTCTGCTGGATGCTTGGATTACCCAATTTGCAAACGAATGAGCTTATGTTGGACAAAAGAAAACATCCTCAAAGACAGACATTTCAAGAGAAAAATATAATAGATTCAAAGGCAAGGATACGTTTGACCCATGAGTTCAGATTTATGGATGACGACTTCAAATGTTATTTCAGTGACGATGCTGAATCCGTCAAGAAAAGTTTTATGAAACGTGAATGGGTCGTGAAAGCCTTTCAAGAACAGTGTTGAATTATTTACATTTTAATTAAGCATGTTTAATTGTCTAGGGTCATTAAGGTTTTTAAAAAAAATGTTTTTGAAAGACATAATTTATGCTCTCAAAAAGTGGATTTATTTAATAAATATACAGTAAAATATATCAGTGAAATATTATGACAATTTAAAATAACTAATATTTTAATATATTTACAATTTATTTATTCTGATTCTTCAGTGTCACATGGACCACCAGAAACATTTATTTTAAATATATATCATTTTTAACATTAAAAATGTATTATAAACTGTTGCTTTTTGATTGCTTTTTTGCTGAATAAATAAATAAAAGTTTGTGTGTCATATATATATATATATATATATATATATATATATATATATATGCAATTCTGAGAAAATATAATGAGAAGATAATGATATATTGTTACAGGTTATATGTGTCAACTGGTAAAGGCACTTTAATCATCTTATATGTGTATATCCTTTTATTATTTTATTACCAAAAGTGACATTAATGTAGCCATATTTTTAACTAATCTTTTTAACACATTTTTAAATGATCAGAAATCGCCTTTCTTAACTTGCCTAATATGGTTGGTAATATTTAATGTGCTGCCTTTAATTTGTGCTGAATAGTAAAACATACTGTATATGTATCACAGTATTATGTTTTTATTACAGGAATGAAAACTGAATGAGAATCAGTACTGAAAATGAGAATTAAAAAAGAAAGAAAGAAAGAAAGAAAGAAAGACAGAAATATGCTTAATTGCCATGAAAATGTCATTATTTCAAGCAGAATATAATTTCAAACACAGTTTATTTCTGAGCTGAAATGTGATCTGAGCTCCTGACAGGTTCGGTGAGATTCACTCGGCGCTGCCACATGTGGGTGTTATAAAAGCATCAGAATTTTTTGTATTATATTCTTTATAGAGTTTGAGAGGGTGAAGAGATCAGGTTTTGATCACATCACAGACCTAACCCGAGCAGAGGTGCAGCTCTTCACATGACACCTCCGACACAAGCATGACTTACTGTGACTTCAGCTAAATGAGAGTTTCCTGCAGGATCAAAAGAGACTTGGACGGACCACAAGGTCAACTGTCACTGTCTGACAGCTTTATTTTCTCAGTCCTGCCGTTCATAAATCATCGGTTTTATCATCTGGAATTTTCTGAGCCTTATTTCAAAACCTGTAAAATGACTTTATATCAATAATAGCCTGATGACCAGTCCGTGTTGTCACGATATGTATGTGCAGTGGTCTAGTCTTTTTTTCCTCCCAGCGTCCCAACAGCTGACAGCACAGACTGAGGTTTATGAAACTTGTGAAATTAAAATAAATGGAGGGAGAAGAGCAACACTGCAGAACTCACAGCAAGCAGTTTTCATTAGCACTTCAAAAATATTTTTTAAATCAGTATTTGCATCTTTAAAGGAGATTAATTTTCTTGGGAAGCAAAACTACATAAAATAATGAGACTAAACTATAAATATATTAAGTGTTCAGAGATTATATCCAGAACTATGTTAAATTACCCCAACAGAATAAAGAAAGAAAAAAAGAAAGAGAGAGAGAGAGCGAAAGAAAGAAAGAAAAAATATATATAGTGAATAAATAAATATAGTTTCATTGAGTAATAATTATTTATTTATCTTTATATAAATAAATATAATCAGTTTTAATGATTCCTAAATATTTTTTACTGGGAGGCAAGCCAAAAATGCTGATTTTTACCCACAATATTTTGCTCCGCACAGTTAAATCACTACCCAAACTGTAATGGACCAGTCTTTAGATTTCAGCTGAGTTGTTTTATGGTTTCTGATAGCAAAAAAAAAAAAAAAAAAAAAAAAAAAACCTACTCCTTAACCCACACATCTCTCTTCTAAACTTTTGATCCTGAAATCCCGCTTGCAATCAGTTTCCCGGCCCCTTCGTCTCTGTGAAGCAGCAATCGGCGCTCCACAAATATTTTGCCTAACACAGGGCCAAAAGCAGCAGGTTAAATGGGGTGTGAACGTCTCTGGATTATTAAGAATTAACAGGGCAGAGTTAATAAATCATGTCACGTCAGAGGCTACAGGAGACACATGCCAACCTCCCCTGGCCCCACGGCCCAAATTCTGCACCCCACACTTACTTTCAATCACACGCAAAGTGCACCACCTCTCTACACACACACACACACACACACACACACACATTACACAGGCCATTCTCTCCCAGCAACAGCCTCAAATGATAGTCATTTATGATGAAGTTTTCTCATTATTTACAGTCAAGAACTCTGAAGCGTGAGCACAGTAAGATTTACTCAGCCAACATAATCCTCATTTTATGAGGAATTATGGACATGAAAGGAAAATGTTACATTCCTTTCCAAATTCTACTTAAAGCAGAATGAAGCAAAACTTGGCCGGCAACACAATGTTTTTCACTACTTAGTAAAAATGTGAAGATGTATTAAAGCCTCAATGAATCACACCATTTAAGTAAAAAAACTAAATTAAAACGGTTTGTTTCTTTTTTTTCTTTCTTTCTTTCTTTACATTTTAAATCTTTATATTGAAAATGGAAAAGCCTGCACACTGTCCAAATTTGCAAAAATATAAAACATTTATTTATTGCACATTTTGATATCATTATTTTATTTTATTTCATATTTTTTGCAGTTTGGAAGACTGTGGCTATTTTTTTTATGTTTTATTTTTTGTTATTTTAGTCTATCTAATAATAGCATAATAGTTAATTTTTATATTTAAATGTGCAAAGTTATTTTTTAAATAATATGCTGAGTTATTGTTTCATTTACCGCTACAAATGCTTTTGAACAATACACCACTGGTCAAAAGTTTGGAATAATTAAGATTTCTTTTTTTTATGTTTCTAAAACATTGTCTCCTATGCTCAACAAGGCTGCATTTATTTATCAATACTGACAATATAAGAATGATTTCCGAAAATTCATGACAGTGAATTCTGAAGAATTGATGCTCATCAGGAATAAATTACATTGTAAAAAGAAACCAATCCTTTTAAACTCTATTAATATTCTACTTTTTTTTATTTTTTGGTTTACTTTTGATCAAACAAATTCAAAAATATCTTTCACAATAAACACACACACACACACAAAACAGAATTATTCCAAACTGTTGGCCAGTACTGTTTGGATTTCAAAATGAATTTGAGCATATTTTATATTTGACCGTTCAATCGTTCAAAAGCCAGATTTCTGTGTGCATGTGCAAGCGGTTGAAAATTTCAAATATCAGATACATTGGCTCCACTTGGTAATGTGCATACACTGAACACGTCCATCTGTGCTCAACATCAGTGGAGTGGACTGTACTTTCAAGCCGCTGCGCGAAACAGAACAAAAAGTGCAAAATGAAGTATACCAGAGCCTTAATACTAGCATTCTGTTTAAAGCCAGATAAGGTAAAGTGTGAACATTTAAAAAAATATATTTTTGCCTAAATCATTATGAAAAAACAGCCCCACGGAGCCCTTGAGGAGGATTGTGCAATGGATTAAAGAATTTCGCTTTGATCATGCTACATAATAGAGACTGATCTAGGGAGATTTACAAGCATACGTGATTTACAGCCCTGTGTGAATTGTCTCTCGCGCTGGATATTGGCCCAACGTTATAAGAAAGAGGTCAATACAACAGTGGCTTTCCGTATAAAAGATCTGCCAACTTCATGACATCCACTAATATTCCACAACTGGAAACAGCTAACGTTTTATACGAGATACTCCCAAACGGGCGAGCTCTGAACTAACAAATCTAAAGATGATAAATGCATCTTCTAAACAGACTCAACTCACTGTATGCTTTTCATACAGATGCAACAAAAAACCCAAATCATTTCTCTTTCTCCTTTTAACGTGGGATAATAAAATGGTATCAGAAGTCAATTTTAAATAGGTGTGTAACTTACTGCGTGTGACTACACCCTCCAACCTGATGATGTTGGGGTGGTCGAACTGTCCCATGATGCTTGCTTCACTGAGGAAGCCCCGCCTCTGCTTCTCTGTGTACCCGGCTTTGAGCGTCTTGATGGCCACACAGATCTCCTTCTTAGACGGCAGCTTCAGTCGGCCGCTGCACACCTCTCCAAACTCCCCTGGTGAGAGACGCTTATTTTAGAGAAAGTGAAGGCTGACATGGGAACCACTGATTTGTGTTTTAATTAAACCCTATCCATGTTAATGATCTCTCCTCACTGGAGTTGTCAGATTTAAGAATTGCATCTAGCTTTGTCTGTCTAAGAAATACAACATAATCGTCTGTGGAAAGATTGGTGAAAGTATCCAATAGGAATTAACTGGAGATCTCTGTGAATATTGTTGGTGAATCACAGCATCATGGTGAATGGATCCCGGTCTTAAACTGAGTTCTAGGGCATGTGCGCAGGTGTAAGAGCACACATCAAACAGCTCAGCAGAAGATCGGATCTCCACTGTGGACGATGCTGACAGAGACTTGGATGGACATTTGGGTACAGATGATATCACCACCCAAACATCCAAGCCAGGGCCGTGTCCTGTTTGCGTAATCCAACGTGCAATTACTTTATTTCCCATGCAAGTTTCGAGAGATGGGTGAAATCCAGGCATGCTGTCTGGAAAAAGTTAGCCGGAATAATTGCAAGCTGTCTAAACAGCCGCCATGCTGGACTTGGCCAGCGTTCAGATGATGTTGACCATCTTAAATATCAACCTGGCCTAATCCTCAGCAGTGATCGCTCTGATAAGCTATGCAGACAAATGAAGGTCTACCGAACCCACGCTAAAAGATCATTTTCCAAGCTATATAAAAAAACAACAACCCCCTTTTTGCTCTTTTGCATCGCTTGCCAAAGCGTAAGAAAGCCGTAAAATGCAGATTTACAAAAGAAGTGACATCCAGAGCAGGGAATGTGCTTATTTGCAGTGTGTGAGCCCTGATGTTTGTGTGCCGACTTTTACGGTGGTACATCAAAAGTGAACAGTTCCTTTATTTGCTGCATTGTCTACACAGCCATGAATCACAAGGCATTATCTTTATATGTGCTTGGCTGTTTAAGACATCAGGGATGCGGGGAGAGAAAGAGAGAGAGATAGAGAGAGAGAGCTGTGGGGGGTGAAATGTAATATCCCAGCCGGAGGTGTGCTCTGCTTACCCATGCTCCTCTGCTCTGGCAGCAGGCAGTCTATTAAAGGCATTGAGGCAGTGAGGATGAGCACTGGGAGGGACCCTTTCCCCATTTCAAAGCCACACACCTCCAGCTGCGGTGCTAAATGATTCTCATTTACACCACCTGCCATGTTTGTTACAAGTGTATTTTGGTCCAGGGCAGGTAACTTTGTTTCATTGCACCAGAGAGTGAGGATGACGCCACATACCAGCCCCAACCACTTTGTCGATGGCGATACAGGATGCTTCCAGTTCCTTGGCGAATTCGTGCACGGCTTGACTCGGGTCTTCGTAAGTGTGCGGGTCCACGTAGGTCTTGATGCCAGGCAGTCGCACTGAAAATCAAAACAAAATAAACTAGACTGAAGGAAAAAACAGTGCTTATGAGGTTGGGAATATTGTGCATTCATAAAATGCAAAACATGCATATATGTAAGTATGTAAGTGTTTTGAGGGCATGGGGAAAACAACTTGATTATGTCATTTGTGGTGCTTCGTGGGAGTGGGCGGAGCTCAAATTTAATTTGGTGCAATTTGCACGCTGTAACTCTCTGATTGGTGGATTTTTTTTATAGCATCATGGGTAATGTGTTAAACTGTGTAATCCCTGGTGAAAAACTACAATTGATATAATGTGAACTAATGGCTTCACTAAAAGCGTATCGGTTTACACCCTTTCTGCTCACAGTAGGTTTTTCATTAGGTTCATTAAAAATGAAGTTTATCATTAAAAATCACCTTCCCTATGGAGAATATGAAAGGCATTTTTATTTCTGGAACCTTACTGTTTCACTCTTGAATAGGTGCAAGAATGAAACAACCAATCGAGTTTGGTATGTGAATAGATTCAGAAAAGAAGACCGATCAGAATTCATTATTCTGAATGTTGAGCATTCGGTAAGTGATTTGGGAGATTTTCAGAATTTCCTATTAAATTTCCTTAACAGTTTAAAAGCCATAAAACCAAAAGTACAGTCAGGACGCCAGAGAGCGTGTAACGCTGTAACGTCACATGTAGCGTTGCTCAGCAAAATTCACAGGTAAAAGAAAGCAGAAGTGAAGATGAAAAAATGTTAGAAAAAACTCTAATTAGAATGTGTGAGGACTGGTAATACAGTGCTATCTTGCAAAAAAAAAAAAAAAAAAAAAAAACCCTGAAAAAAAGTTGCAGTGTAAAAATACTGTTGCTTTTGAGCAGTATTTGCTGTGCTTGGGAGGTCTAGAGGAAAAAAAAAAACATATTCCATCACAGAGGTTGTTGATTTGAATCTTTACGATAGGAAGCTAAGGGTGTCAAGAAATGCAATTTGCTGGGTTTGAAGATGGATAGGTCTATTACGGATGACCTAATCAGTTAGCTAAGCTATAGTCCTACAGGACACCTCATGCAGGTTAATCTAAGAGAAATTGTGTGGGCCTCCATTAAATTTCCTTCCTAATACCTCTGCCAGTGTGAAAAATGGCAGCTTACAGACAATTGGCTTGCTGTAGCTCGGGAGCAGAAGGGATATTATAAAAACCTCCTCCGTTATTGGCTTCTTGTGGGCTGTCTGACATTTAAAAATAAATACTAGAGCAAAACTTTGTTTTCATTTTTACTATTTGCAAGGAATGGGTATTAAACACCTGGAAAGAACCTGAATACTTGCAAGCTTATTGAGAATTATTGAGGTGTAAATATACTCACAGTGGCCGTTGCCAAAGGGCAGCCTCTTCTCATCTGGATGTTTGGACTTGCTATATCTACAAAACCTGTCAAGTAAAGTGATGAAAAGCGTTAATTATTCTTAACGGCTTTAATTGGATCGTTTTTCTTCTCTAAACGATGTACGAAGCGACTAAAACCTGAACAGACAAAAGTCAGAGCCAGGATCAACTCGACTGTTTTGCTTTTCTATAAGGCATGACAGTGTTCTGGGGTCTTATAAAAAGCCATAGATTCATGAACTCTTTCAATGGTGCCGACTGCCAAAATCAGCCCCTCTGCATGACACGACACTCGACTAACGGTGCCCGTTACATTCGGCAGGAAAAATAACACGGCTTCTGCCAAGTGAATCGTCTACGACTATATATAGGCAGCAGACATGAAGGGGCACACATTTTCATACTTCATATCTGAAGGGTGCGAGATCAAGGGTCCTGTGGAGAGACTTGAGACAGCAAAGTGACAGCTTCAGGATGGGCACACTTAAACCTCTGTGTGACTGCGCTTTGACTGACAGACAGACCTGCTTATCACAATGTAGAGCACCACAGTGAGGAGGATGATGGCCACGGCGGAGGAGACAGCGATCAGCACCACCTGACTGTTCTCACTGGAGATGGAAAAGGCTGCCGAGAGAGACAGAGAGAGAAAGAGACATTTTAAACACACATTGGACAGATATGTAGCTGTTCGAGGTTAATTAACACAAAAGTTCCATTTTTTAATTAATGACATTGAACCTAAACCCAACCTCAGTTCATAACTCAATACTTCACAAAAATTCAAATAGAAACATTAAAAGGCATTCTACACCCCCCCCCCCCCCCCGTGAAACAGAAGTATGCTCAATTATTTTAAATGTGCAATTGTAGTTTACTCAAAATAAACATGTTTGCAGATAATATGAAATCAATGAAATAAAAGGTCACTTAAGTGTACTTAAAGAGAGTACGCCTTCATAAATATGTTTCTTAACACACTTAAATACACTTTTGAACAGTGCACTTTGTAAATGTAAACAATTCAAATGTTTTATGTTTTACTTAAAGCGATACTTCACCCCGAAATGAAAATTTTGTCATTAATCACTTACCAAACCCGTTTGTTGTTCCAAACCCGTAAAAGCTTCGTTCGTCTTCAGAACACAATTTAAGATATTTTGGATGGAAACCGAGAGGCTAATGACTGTCCCGTAGAATGCCAAGTAAATTACACTGTCAAGGTCCAAGAAAAAGTATGAAAAGCATTGTCAGAATAGTCCATATGCCATCAGTCGGTTCAAACGTAATGTTATGAAGCGAAGAGAATGTATGCGAATAAAACAAAAATAACAACTTTATTCAACAATTCCTTTGTCAACAGTCTCCACTGTGTCTCTCCACATCACTCAAACTGCCTACACTCTTCTGTGTCAGCCGCGCCACAAGGATGCGCTGTTTTCTTTCACATCAAAGCATAAATACACAAAGAAACAGATAAAATACATATTTTAATATACATAAATACACATAGAAACAGAGCATCCTTGTGGCGCGGCTGACACAGAAGAGTGTAGGCAGTTTGAGTGATGTGGAGAGACGCAGAGGAGACTTTTGAATAAAGTTATTATTTTAGCTTTATTCACGTATTAAAAGTATTCGTGTCAATTCATAACGCAACAGTTGAATTGATGGCAGATGGACTATTCTGACAATGCTTTTCATACTTTTCTGAACCTTGACAGTATAACTTACTTGGCAGTCAGCCTCGCAGTTTTCATCCAAAATATCCTACATTGTGTTCCGATGACGAACAAAGCTTTTATGGTATATATTTAGTTTAACTTGTCAGTACATTAAGCAGTACACTAAAACTATATATTTAAGACAAGTAATTATGAAATTACATATAAAGATGTACAAAATAAAAACACTTTAAAGGTCTGCTAATCCAGCCTTTAATTTAAAGTGTATTTCTTTTAAACTAGGGGTCCTGAAGTTCCTTTTAGTCGTTTTATATTTCACCCACTAAGAGTCTGACAGGGTCACAAAGACTGATTTTTATAGTGAATTTAAATGTAAATTATAAATAATTGTAGGCATATTTTCTGTCACACCAATATGTCAACACAAAAAACATTTCGGATAATTTCCCACATTATAAGTATTTCCCATTTGTAGTTAAAACGGCAGAAAAATGTGATTGGTGCTGCTTTTAAATACACGTGTGATGTGAAAAGTTCATTTGGTTACTACACCGTCTGCTTTTCTTCAGTAGATGGAGTTGACAGTAAGTTTGAAACAATCTTGTATTCTCAATCCATTCTTAATCAAAGCTGAATGCTAGATTTTAAATATTTATCATAAATATGTGACATGACAGCACAGGGTTGGTGTTGACACATATTGAGTGATGGCAAAGAAAAACACATTTTGTGAGGAAATGGAAGCAGCAGGAGGCTGTGCGCCACTGTAAATTAATACAGCAGATTATACTGATGAGATTCATTTTTTTGGATCTGTAGCTTTTTAGGAAAACCAAGCCATTGATCAAGCCATTTGATGATTTAATAAAAAATCAATGTTGAGAAATAAACTTATAACAATCATTTAGATGACCATTATTTCCCACAGACGAATATTTGACACAATATATACACTATCCTATTCATAAAACATTGTCTTTCATTATGGAAAATCTTGTGACTGAGAAACATAATTCCATGGGCCTTGGTGTATATTTCACACCAGCTATACATGTAGAGGCGCCTATAGATCGCTGATCGTGTTCACTCACAGTATCTTTTCATTACATGAGTGTGCATTGATTTCCTATAAATGTTTCATTAGATAAAAAGGCCGTCAGCAATGCTGCGACACAATATAGGGTTTACAAAATGCTCAGTCTAAGTGCTTAATAGCGCTGCAGACAACACCTGCCATCATGGGACAAAAGATGCAGCACTTATAGTTTTAACCGAGTGGTTTTTACTGTATGAATGACTTGTATGACAGTGTATTGAATCAGAAAGCAAGAGAGTTGCGAGTCTTTGTCTGTATTGTTTGTTGAGCTGCACAGCTATGAATGGATTGAATCTGGTGTTGTGACTGCGAGGGAATGTGACTGTAAATAGAGAACAGAATGAAAGGAAGTATGTAAATGCTTACAGTCCGGACTGGTCTCAAACTCAAACTTGCGACTGCTACCGCCGTATCCGGCTGCGGTGCGCGCTCTGATCTGAAGCAGGTAGATCGTGTCGGGTTTTAGTCCGTTCAGTGTAACGTTTGTGCCCTTTGACCTCAGGATGGTATAGCTGGTCTCTTGTTCCTGCTGTAGGATAGAAAGCAATAAGAGGAAAACAAAAGAAATGTTAGTTTTAGCATAACATAAACTTCTGAACATCTTTTGCCTCCAATATCAATGCCAGATAAATAAATCAGAACGAAGCTGAGTCAAAGACATCTTTTATGATTTTATGCTTATTATGATGCAACATTTCATGGAAATATAGAAGAACAAGGATACAAGAAATCAACATGGAGAGTTTTTCACAACATATTTTTAATTAACAATCTCAAGTACATTACTGTTCAAAAGTTTTCATGTTTTTAAAGTAAGTCTCACACACACTGTATTTATTTGTTCTGCTCCAGACCATCTACATCTTCCTGGGACTGAATTGCCTTAAAGGGACTTCAGAGCAACCTAAAAGGATCCTAAAGAGAATCTTAAAATCTTAAAGAGATATAGCGAACATTTGAAGTAAATTACATGTCATTAGAGACGCACAGAGACATCCGTCCATCTGACATGTGACCGTTGGCGCGGCCAGGAAAGGGACGAAAATTCATGCACATCAGGAGCATCTAAGGCTGCTTGGGACAGCGCCAGCTCATCTTAATATACTGCCACCTTCTCCTCACATTTTATTGCTTTCCTGAAGATTTCTGTGGTACGTTGATCCTCTCTACAAGCGAAAAAACCTAACTGATTTATGGAGCGTCTTTGTTTTCAAACCATTGTTTCCAGATGTTTCTCCGACTGGAAAAAGGCAGGAGTGGAATGAGAGAGAGGGGAGGTTTTCTGTTGTTTATTGTAGGAGTCCAGAAACGGGGGAAAACATCCCACAAACAGAGGGATCACACATTTGCCGGCATTATCCAGCACATTCATCCATGTAACTTATCAGTCCTCGGCCATAGCTAGTGTTATGGCAAACCTTCAAAAGTTAATTTGCATTTTGCTCCATCGTTGACCTCTAAGAATAGCTCACTTGTCCACACTGTAGATATTGAGTTTCCCCACGCTGAAGTAATTAATGACAAATGAGATTTGAGAGCATCTTTTCGTGGGTCGGCAAACACGTAACAGATTAAAGCTCTATTGGGTTTCATGTCTAGACTACACATGCTAATAGGATTTTTGATGCGGCGATGGTATGGACCATAATTGTCAGACGCCACTAGATGAGAGAGGCAGTGTACAGTTACATATGCTGGATTTCTTTGAATATCCTTTGCTTATCCACTAATCAGAAACAAATAAAACAGCAATGTAGCACAGCCACATTTAGAACAATGCTGTATTGATGCGACTGCAAGTACACGAGAAACAAGGCTTTCAAAATGATAAAACACTGGGTTTGTTTTTCGGATTTCCAGAAAAAAAAAAAAAAAAAAAACTGCCACACATGACATGACTCAGATTAAAACAGATTAAACTTCAAAATTAGTATGGAAAGAAATAATAATAAAAAAAGGTTAACAAATAATTAGAAAAAACAACAATTAATCACAGAATGTATTACGGTTTAAAAAAAAATAATAATAATAAATCACAACTATGACAAATTTTAACAACAGCAGCATATTAAAATGATTTTTGTCACTGAAGACTGGAGCAATGTAGCTAATATTAAGCTTTGCCATATTTGACATTATACTAAACTAGAAAACAGCTACTTTAAATTGTAGTAATATTTTACAATATTACAGTTTTTATTGTATCTCTGATCAAATAATGCAGCCTTAGTGAGCAAAAGAGATTCCTTTAAAAATATTTTACAAATATCTTAAAAATCCAGCTCTTAAGAAATGTAGTGTATATGTTCTTTGTGTTTCTTGTTTAAAGAAATTGAGATTAATGTTAGAATGTTGGTATATTAGGAATTATAGAATTCTAATTAAATTATATAGAAAAAAATGTAATAAATATACTAGATAGAATATGTATGTAGCATTTTTACAAAACAATAACTACTATACATTAGACAGTAGACCAAATCAGTACACCCAAATGTTGAATATGTGACCTCACGTGGATATAACATTTGCTAAATCCTGTGGAAAATGTGGAATATACAAGCCAAAATTAAAAGCAACAAACATGCAATATGCAATATGCGTCTTTACTGCTTAAATACACATTTCACCACATAAGTAATAATATTTGACATTGACCAGACTTATACAATCAAATCCAGACCGCCGGTTTAGACTGAACATGTTACTTACAGCATTCAAAATAAATGAAAAGCCATATTTTATCAGCATTGCATGGTTTTTATTCACATCTCCTTTCACAAAGAGCCAGTACGTGCTGTGATGATGGCAAAACAGCGCTCCCCGTTAAGTTATAGATGCTTTTTTGGGTCTTACATCTGTTAATGCAGCTGAGCTTTGGAAGTTTTGTCCAGGCTGTATTACAGAAACTTCTGAATCAACTCTGAATTTGATCTATAAAGTAACCAATGCCATTTCACTGATTAAACGGAATTTCTTTCTTTTAATCTTAAATCAAGAATTAAGATTGAACGTTTCTGCAACACAGCCCTAGAAGCTTCAATTGGAAGGAATATTTTGGAAACAGGGTTTTTCGGCTCCTCTCGCAGCACTTTTCAAATGAAAAGCTAATCCAAAACTGCTTTTTCCGGGGTGCCCAAAGAGCCTGTAAGTGTCACCAGCGAGCATCTGTTTGTAAAAAGTGATTTAATCTGTAGATCTGTATATCTAGCAGTTTTATAAATGCGGTAGGACGTCGACTGACAAAACCCATCATGGAAAGAAACGAACACATGACTCCAGTGGAAACCTAGTGACTAATGCAAACATCACATTTGATCTGGATCCGACGACAATCATTTCTACCCCGTTCTTGAACGCAGCACAGAAACCATTTCAAACCTCCAGACTTTGGATGCAAAGCCACAAATGGAGCGCATCAGGTTTTATGGTTTGAGGAGGCCTCGGATGTATAAATTCGCTCTGCCGTGGAAGACGAAACCAATACCTCGCGTCGTATTGTATGCGTCTCTGTTCGAGTCATAAATCTTTTCCCAGGTTGTCACTGTTCACTGCTCACGACATCATGTGATCAGTTGGAAATCATATACAGGTGTGTTGAAATTTTCGCTGCAAATACTATATCCTTACCATATGTCCCAGGTCTGCATCAGCCACCTCCCAGCTCCGGGGTTTGACAAGGCGTGCAATTGTTACTTTTCGACAAGTGCGCTATTGGTGGAATTTAATATGCTTGTCATGTTCTACTTTGACAGTCTAAATATTGCAATATGGGCTTACAGCCTTCCTCTCCACTAAAGAAGAAATCCTGTAAATACAAAATGGCTTTTCCAAAGCATTTCCCCCATCCAAGCTGCAGGAGAAATAAACATTCTCGAATACGCTCCGAGATCAATACGATAAACTGAAAAAAAAAAAAAATCATCTCAAATGAGCACCATTTCCAGAAAATTAAAAAGCTCTATCCGTCAATAAGGCCAATTTTAGACTGTTGCCAAAAAAGACGAGCGCAATCGGGATGCTGTAACGTCAAGGAAACACGAACCAGAGCGCTCAAGTATTTCGAGATGCTTGAATCGTAAGGCTTTTTCCTCTTTCGTAGCATTGTTAATTTTATATACACACTCACAAAGAGCAGAGCATTCCCCCCTGGCGTGTAATCAAAAAGAGATTTACTTTAAGTGAAGCAACATGGATCTCTTGGAGCTCAGGATTGGATGAGGCTTTCTAACAGGAGCAGCATCACTCGGGTTACCGGGCATCTCGATGCTTTTTTGGAAATCCATTAAGCGCCGTTTGTTTGATTTAGCGCTATACAACATTATGCAGTGTAAACATCATGGTGTTTTTGAACTTGGCCTGTTGATGCCACATTTTCTTTGAAAAGTCACTTAACGGATCTGGCTCTTTTTATGAGGTTTATATGTTCCAGTCTGCGGCCTGTGTGTCACTGAATCCGGTAAGAAGATTTGGGGCCCCCTTTCCTCCTCAGTGTGTGTGTGTGTATGTTTTGTGAGGGTGAAGGTGGCATGTTATCCTCTGCCAACCTAGATCAAGGGGCACCGAGGTTCTTACCGAGGGTGTCTCTGGCTTTTCCACATGGCAGCACCGCTTGTGTAGGATTTGGGCGACTCCAGCTATGCCTGATGAAGCAGTGCCTCACAGGGTTGTGTAATTAACAGGAATCAATGGAGAGACGGACTAGATTTCATTGTGAACAGGGAACACTGTGCCACCCGGGGTCAAATGAGACATGGAGGATTTCAGGAGCCCCCAAGTGTACCTGTGCCAGAGGGTGAAAATGAGCTGCCTTTTGCTTGCAAATAAGGGGATTACGGTCAAGCGAAAGCATTTCCACTGGCGGAGATTTGGGCCTCACTGATCTCACAGAAAGACGCATCACAAAGGTCCTCTGTAGGAAGCGCAGGCTCCAACGATTCTCTTTTTTCGCCAGCAGATGGGAAAACGCTATCAGCATCTTTGGACTGAATGTAAATGTTGAACACTCGAGAACACACAAGAGAGTTGAGCCGCTTTCCTCAAAAGGTCAACTAATAAAGTTTGCCCGTTCAGAACAATTCAGATGAAACATTTAGGCTTAACTTTTTACAGTGGTTCTATGGTTAACTTATTAGCTCATTCTGCAGAAGCCTAGGCTGTATAATGGCTGTTTTTGTGTTCAGTGCTAATCTTCATACGCTAAATATGAGCCACAATCAATGTTAACTTCAAGAGCAATGTCAAAGTTATTTAACAGATAATGCTTACAGCTGGATGATATATTAAATATTTGCAGTATAGAACCATTTAAAAGTCTGTGGTCAGTAAGGTTTTAAAATATTTTATTCAGTAAGGATCCTTGAAATTGATTTTAAAAAAAGGGACACTAAAGACTTTTACATTGTTACAAAAAAGTATTTCTTTGGAACTTTCTATTTACCAAATAAAATCAATCTAGAGATATAATAGTTTCGACAAAAAAAAAAAAAAAAAAGGTTTTCAACATTATTGATGATAAGACATCAGTATATTAGATAATTATACATTTTCTGAACGATCATATGACAATAAAAGACTGGAGTAATGATGCTGAAAATTCAGCTTTGCATCACAGGAATGAATTACATTTTTTTAAATAGTCAAATAGACAACATATACTTTGAATACTTTATACTTTAATTTTTTTTTTTTTTTTTTAATTA
The DNA here is from genome assembly GCF_023724105.1 of Carassius gibelio. Taxonomy (NCBI): domain Eukaryota; kingdom Metazoa; phylum Chordata; class Actinopteri; order Cypriniformes; family Cyprinidae; genus Carassius; species Carassius gibelio. The sequence goes on along the minus strand of NC_068404.1, from coordinate 6,415,924 downwards.
AGCACACCAGCCTTGGTGTGCTTAATTTTATTTTTTACTAACCCCAAACTTTTGAAATAGTGTATTCGGCAATTAGTTTGATGCAATAAAACTAAAATTATTATTATTTTGGCCACTAAGTTTTAGAAAGAACTATCTATCTATCTATCTATCTATCTATCTATCTATCTATCTATCTATCTATCTATCTATCTATCTATCTATCTATCTATCTATCTATCTATCTATCCATCTATCCATCTATCTATCTATCTATCTATCTATCTAAGCTGTATCAGTCAGCCATAGTATTTGGGGAGTGAAAATTACAGGATAAAATAAACTGCTGGTCTAAAACATTGGCATGAGCTTTCAGTTTTGAACTTAAAACTTTTTTGTCACGATGAAGATGAACCATGTCTCGGAGACAACCCAATACGGTCTACAATTTCAATATGCACGTCTGTGTGGTCATACAGTCAAGTCATTTACCCACTAAAGCTATGGAATGTTTTTGCTGCGGGAAGAATTCTGGACCGTTGCCACTGCAGACTGTTCTGGAGCTTTCTTTCACACCCTCAGATCCCCTGCCAGTTTCGGGAGAGGAGACTCCCACATTGTCAGGGCCCAGTTAAGTTCCAAACCCAGAGTTGTGCTTGCTTCAGAGCGAGGGAGACGTTATCCACTTCACCTAGAGCACAAGACATCTCAGGATCTGACAGCATGAAAGAGCCCTCTGAAAACTGACCCTAAAAGAGCAGCGCTGATGTGGCACAACAATACTGACCCTCAATCAAGACCCGATTCCTGTACGGCTCATTAATCATACGGCATCTGTAGGAAAGCAGCCGAGGGGCCGACCGGACTGGGTCGTGACTAGAAAGGAGAGATTGTAAGAGTTTTTTTAGATGGGCGAGTATGGACTTGTAGCACTCAAGCTTTAATGGGCAGGTGGTGTTTAGATCAGTGCCTCCAGTGTTACAAGACCAAAGCAGAGATCATCTGCCACTTTCACAGATTGTTAAGAAGGCTTAAAATTAACTGACCTGGTCAGTGAGTACTAAGCAATGTTTCCTCTAAACCGCCTGTGCACTGCCTACACAGAAAGACATAAATCTGTGCAGAAGGCAGACTCGAAAGAGAGCTCTCTAAACAAAACTAGATGATCAGACACAATACTAAAACCAAAGTCCATCTGCATGTCCATTGATTCTGAATATGGAACTGGATCTATGAGAAATCATGTGGATTCCATGATCTCAAGAAAAGTTCTACATATACAATAATGTAGTTCAATTTGTCTAAACAATCAAGTTTGAGGATTGCACTCTTCAAGTACACAGTAAAAAACATCAAAATACATAAATTCTATGGAGTGAATGAACACTGCCACTACTTGGCTACACTAACTGTTTGGATGAGGAAAAGCATTATAAAATCTTCATAAACACTGAGGTGGAGAAATCTCCTCCACCCCAATCATTAGAAATGGTCAATCTCAGAGATGGCCAATCAAATCAAAGTAGGTGGGCTTAACTGTTCATAGAAGCAGAGCACAAATTTCAGCACAAATCATCAACTTAATGTTGAACCAGAGCAAGATAAGATGGAAGTTGCAAATCATTTAATATTAGTCAACTGTTTTACGATAGAAATGTTAAATGACCGACAGCTATCCAGTGATGCAAACTCACTCTCTACAAACAACGAAGCTGTGACTTTCACTTTAAAATCAACGATTTTACCTCATCATTGCTAAGAAATGCAGTGTAGTGATTCAGGATTCAGCATCGCTATTTTATTAATAAAAGGCATATTTCAGCAAGTCATCTTCACCACATCTAGATGCCTAAATGCACTACAGTTAGTTGCTGCCACGTGATTGGCTGATTAGAAATTTGGGTTACCAAGCAATTGGGCGATGAGTGTGTGTGTGTGTGTGTGTGTGTGTATAATTGTTAAACGAAAAATGAGCACTAGGGTCATTCTGTTCAGGTGGCTGAAGGATCTGTCCAACAGAAATAGGTTTTGCTCAATAAAAGCAAAAATAAAGGGAACATTAGTAGTGGGTTAAACTTTTCATTTCAGGGAAACATCTCTCAGCAGAGCAGACAGAATCTATTTCACCTCCAACAGTCAAATTAAGGCACATCGACTAACGACTTGAAATGCTCCCAGGTATATAGATGTTCGCTCTGGACCAAGATTCCTAATGATGCCAAATAAAAGGACAAAGTGATGACTTCAAATGAAAATGTTAATGCAGTGAACGCCCACAGCGAATCAAAATTAGACTGCCATACCTTCTCATAATATTTGACCTCGTAGTCCAAAATGATCCCGTTGGGTCTCTCTGGCTCCATCCATGACAGTGAGATGCTGTTTCTGGACGTTCGGTCCTTCCTGATGACAGTCACTGCAGATGGAGCTGCGCAGAGAGAGAGAAAATGGAGAAAAGAGGATTAGCTGTTTCCACTCTGGCTGTGATGGTATTACCAGCACATAAAGCCTAAGGTCACAGGAAGTTCAGCTGACATTTTCATTCAACAATTTGCCTCCTGTGAACTGGTTCCTGTTGACCTAATCGAGTTCGCTCACCACTGGGGGCCGGTTTCAAAGTTGGGAAAGTTGGGATTGAAAGACAAATTGATGCAATCAGGCAACGGATGGTTCCCGCAAACAGTGGCCACTTTCATGTCAAGTCAATACCTCGCACGGCTCATTAATTTTTTTTATGCCAAGGACTCCCAATTATGAAGTAATCCATTCATGGGTAACCCACTTTCTAAATAATGAAAGCAGGTATAACACCGTTACAAAAATGAGGTAGGTAAGTTTGTTTACATGTTTTTGAAAGAAGCTCTTAGCAATCTGTGTTTACTTGATCAAAACACAGTAACCAAAATACTGTGAAATATTATTACAAATTAAAAATAAGTGTTGCCTATTTGAATATATCTTAAAAACATAGTCATGTGATGCAAAGCTGAATATCATAATTTGCTGCTTATTATTATTAGCTATTAAATTTGTAAAAGTATATTAAAAAAAGTTAAGTAATAATAAATAATACAAAATATTTTGTATCATTATAAATGTCTTTACTCTCCTTTTTCATCTGTCCTTACTGAATAGAAATTCATATATTTATATACTTCTATTCTACTCTATTCTATTCTATTTTCTAGAGGTCCTAAGATTCCAGTGTGTAAATAAATAAATAAATAAATAAACCTAAATTAGTTTAGTATTTTCTTCCTTCCTTACTTCTTCTCTTTTTTTCCATCCCCACTATGCCATTCGTTCCTTATACAGTTTTGACGGTCCTTCAACTTAACAGTACACTTTACAAATGTGTCTCCAAACTCCTCCGTTGTGCTCTTAGATGTTTTTCATACAAACACCACCATTCGATCAAGGTTCTTTGAACCCGCATAATTATCCAGGGCATCCTTGAGATTAGCAATCTAGTCATTTACATAGCCCTCCAACCAGTGAACTATTTTGACAAAATATGTAGTTTTGCCCATCTCTAAGCGTGCTACAGGCAGCTCAAAGTCTCTCTCTGGGCTGGCGCTTCACATGGTCCCAATCTGTGACTTTAATTCATGTCAGAGCCGGTCCCGCTCTCCTCCTGCCTGGCGCTCATGTTCTTTTTCAACTTTACAGCTCTGTAATTGCGAGGCAGCATGGAGGCCATGAAGGCATCTGACTCGCCTGTGTTTTAATTTTATTAGACCACAGGAAAAAACATGTTGTTCTTTCAAATGTTCATGCTTTCCTTGATTGTGATTATACAGTCTCGAAATGCTTCTTTTCCTCTGGAACCCTTTCGTTTTTTTTTTTTTTTTCGTCTATTTCTCTTTGTTAATGAATCCAGATGGGCTCAGTCTGTTTGAGTTTGCAGCCCCGCTGCACAAGCTCCTTCCCTACGGCACTCTGATAGGGGAGGAATTATTGAAGTTTTATAGTGGCCGCAGTTTATGGAAGCTATGATTTGTAATGTCTGGACAGCAGGCTCATTTGACACTGTGTATCTTTCTCAGTGTTCACAGCACGAACAGATCAACTTCGACTTAAAATCAAATAAAAAGCACTGGTTTCTACAAAACCTTCGGAAAGAATGTGACAAACAGCAAAGAGCAAAGTGATTAAGTTTCTGAAACCAAGTAAGCAGCCTTATTAGTAAGCACAGTACTGCACTATAGGTAGACTATTGGGATATGTCCTAATAGTTTTTACATTTTTATTTTTATTTTTATATTGTGTTTTCACTTGCTTTTTATTTTATTTAGTCTTTTTTTAACCTTTTTCATTTTATTTTTCATACATGCATTCATTCATTCATTTAGTCTCTAAAGTTTTATACATTTTTGATTCATTTTAGTTTATTTAGCATAGGTTATTTTAGCACTTCAAGGCAAACTAAATGAGAAATGAGAAATCATGTCTTGTCCTGAAATTAAATCGATAAATAATTGAAAGTTACAAAAATGCTATTTATGGTTTTAATTTTAGTTTATAATAACAGCCCTGGTCCATAATCACCCTTATACTGTGCACTATTTGAGGGGACACATTTGTAGTGATGTCCGCAACCATAGTGGATATTGTCAAGTGCACTCATCCCCATAATGCATCTCAATTAGGAGGGTACAACCAATGAATAAATTCCATAGAAAAAAGCGAACGCAGCACTACTTGTCCCCTTGATGTCTTAATTTGCTCACTGGTTGTCACTTCTTCATTCAGCGGAGTGTGTTAGTGGAGTAATGTAGGGAGTAGTGAGTGAGTGTATATAGGGGAGTGATTTTGGCCTCAATGTTAAGGATCCAAAAGTTTGTTGTAATTGTTACTCAGGCATATGAGAAACTGTACGTCCTTTTGATCAACTTCTAACACAGCATTGTAAGTATCCTCCACAGAGAAGCAAATCACAGAATTAGTGACAATTTGCGACAAGCTGAGGTACAAAACTAAAAAAGTGGACAAAGTGGAAAAAATGTTGATTATAATCTATGCACTAAAGCTAATTATTAATAAAACAGTTCCAAGAATTTGACTGTTTTATTCAGTACTTGCTATGTTTATGAATCTCAGTTTTGAGGTGTTAGCTTAGCAACATGCTAATGCCAAACTCTACCGAAAACAGTTGTGAGTCAAGTCTTTTCTAATCGTGCGGCAGCCGATCTTTCAACAGGATGTTCACTTGGTTTTGGAACTGTGTACATTTCTCGGCTTTCTCCTTGTGAACAGATCGCCTCTGTCTTAAAGCCAAAAGAAATCTTCAGTTCCCACAAACCTCCTAGAAGAAAGCAACAGCAAAAAGAACCACACAATTATGTGGGATACTGCGAGGATATTCAGTTACGAAAAACTGCAGGAGGGAGGGAGCTCTTCAGAAGAGGAGTGAAACCAGAGCGCTGCGTTTACAGGTGTGGCTGACAATTATTATACTGGCAAGTATGCTATAATCTTAGTGAAGTGCTGTCGGGATAATGACATTCTGCAGAACATGGTCTCAAAATGTCCTCCACATGGCTCTGCGGATGTGGGACAGAGGCATGGCATTAATGTGGGTCCAGACCCTACTTTTCTTTCTCCCTGCCCTTTCCCCCTGAAAACTCCACATGCCAAACAGAAGAGGCAAACCGCAACAGCATATTTCAAGAATGCATTATTGAGTCATGGAAAACCTTTTGTCATGCCATGATCCAGCTAAACACTTCCACGCAGATCAGGGGCCAAAATTAACACTTGCCAAGTGCCAAACGCAAGTCCGAATTGGCTTCGGCTGTTGACTGGTAACATAAGGAACTGCAGCATTTCATGGTTTCAATCCAATTGTAAGAATGATATCTCACCCTAACTGATGTAATATGAGCAATTGTAAAGAACAATTATTCTTCTTCTTTTTATTATTATTATTATTATTATTATTATTATTATTATTATTTGTTTATTTATTTATTTATTTATTTTTGGTGGTACATATTTTAATGTCTCTTCTGCCCACCATTGCTGATTTTATCTGATCAGACATACAATAAAAACAGTACATTTGTTAAATATTATTACAAATGAAATCAGCTATTTTCTATTTGAATATACACTTTAAAATGTTTAAATGTTTTTAAATTTTATTTCTATGATGCAAAGATCATGATCCTTCAGAAATCATTCTAATGATGATTTGGTGTAAAAAAAAAATAATAAAAAAATAAATAAAACGGTTGCCTAATTTTTTTTTTTTTTTTTGGAAAATGATACTTTTTGGTTTAAATAGTTTAAACAAACAACATTTACATTTTAGATAAATAGTATGATTAAAAAGTGATATCATACATAATTCAAAAGTGACAGCTAAGATATTAACTGTAACTTTTGAAGAATTTAATGTCATATATCAATAATAATATTATACTGACTGACCCCAAACTTTTGCACAATAGTAATTTTGAGAATATTCCTCACTAGTAATAATAATAATAATAAACATGACATGTGACTGGGAGATAGAGATTGACCCCTATAACATATGATCTTGTAATTTAGAGCTTAACAAGTCATTAAAAAATCATTATAAAAAATACAGTGCAAATGATAGTTTTCCAGTTTCCCAGGGAAATCTTTTTCAATTCACATCGTGTTCAGTTGTGCCAAAAAGTTAATTTTGCACATCCCGGCACAGTAGAATGAGTCTTTGGAATTACTGAAAGTTAGACCACATGCTTTTCCAGCTTTGTTGGCTTTGCTGAAAATCTCTGCCCTGCCCCGGCACGGCTGCAAGGTCAGAAGGATTGGCCCGTTAAAATGGCAGAACCATCGGGTCTCGAAACACACGTTTTACAGCTCTGATGAGATTGAGAGCCGAGCAGAGAGCACAGTTCTTACACGGAGGGCAGCTTGCGTGTGCTGTCTCCCTTGGGCTGCGGAGCACATGCTGGCTCTGTTTAGATGGATTGGGCTGTGCTGACAACCCTCGGAGCCCCTTGTAAATGTGCTCTCTGCAGCCCCGACTCACTAGATTGGCCATTCACACATCCATCTCCTTGTTCTGGCTGTGTTTTATAGGACAGTAAAGGAAGCTGGATTATTTGTCTAAGAGCAAGAGTAGAGAAGAACAGAGAGAGGGGTCACAATCTTCCTGGTTTTGGTTTCTGAAACAGCCTGAACTGAAAAACTCAATCGAAAAGACAGAAAATGAGGGTGTAGTGCTGTCTCTGTGCGAGGAAATGAATACCATTGCAGTCCAATAAACTGGAGCGCTTAAGCAAAAAAAATGTTTCTTTGTACTGTGTGCTTTGAAATCAAGTAAGAATTGTGAGCGGGAGTGTGTATGTCTAAAGGGATAAATAAATTGTTAGAGGGTAATAAGGACATAGAAATCAACAGATGATAATTAAAAACAAATGGCCTCAATATAAAAAAAAAAAATGTATTTAAGGTTTGTTAAAATGTTACTCTTCACTGAAGAACTAGAGAAGAGAAGTGTTAAATCCATATTTACTGCCCATCAGTTTGAGGGGCTACAAATCTGTCTCCCTCAAGGTATCCTTGTTTGACAAAAACACCTTTAATAGAGTGAAGCTGTGACCTATCAACACTAAAAAACCTTAAACCCACAACAAACTCTGCTGCTTATAGCCAGGGTCATTCTAACACTGTGCTACGTTTTTATAACCCCATCTATATGTCTTAGTATATTGGAAAACGTTAAAATCTGAAATCTGAGTGAATGTTGTCATTTTATTCAGGTGCTATAAAGTAAATTCTGAATAATAATAATAATAATGAAATACTAATTAAAATATGCATTGGTGTTTTTAAATTTATAATATTATTTCAGTAATTATCGGTTCATTTTTTTTTTCAATCTTTCAAAGTAAAATATATTACTTTTCTTAAGAATACTGTTTTTTTAAAATAATTTTTTTCCTGTTTCATCAGTATCACTTTATAATGTTAATCTTTTTTTTAAAAACGAAAATAATTTTAATCTAATTTTAATAACAATAAGTAAGCAATGCACACTATTATTAAAAAAAAATAAGAAATATGTTTTGAAAGGAGACACATCCTCACCAAGGCTGCATTTATTTGATAAAAAAAAAAATACATTATAAACAGTAATACTGTGAAATATTATGATTCCAAATAAATGTTTTCTATTTGGATATATTTTCAATTGTAATTAATTCCAGTGAAGCAAAGCTGTATTTCCAGCATCATTCCATCCATACCAGCATTCAGTGTCACATGATCCTTCAGAAATCATTCTCATATGCTGATTTGCTTGCCAAGGAAAAAAATTAATGTTGCAAACAGTTGTGTTGTTTTATATTTTTATGGAAAAAATGATTCTTTTGCAACTGAAAGTTCAACAGAAAGTATTTATTGTAAATAGGAAGTCTTAACTGTCTCTTTTGATCCATTTTAGTGTCATTGCTGAATAAAAGTATTAAATTTAGTAATTTAGTTAGTCTTTTCAGATTTTCTTTACTTATTAACATTTAATATAATTCAATGAATATTTGGAATAGTCTTTTATATATGAAGAGTTCAGATGCAAAAGCCTCTAAATGCCATCTGAAATTTTCATCTAAAATTTGGATTTTTATCAGGCTCCTATATTTATGTTCAGTTATTTCACTTTAATAGTCTGGCAAAGGACCTGCAGATTGGCATTAAAGTAAAATGACTCAACCTAAGCATAGTAGCTTGATAAAAATCCTAATTTTAGATGCAAATTTCAGATGGCATTTAGAGGCTTTTGCATCTGAACTCTTCATATATAAAAAATACTTTCATAGCAAGCATACATTATCCATTTTCAAAAGTTAACAGGGATGACCCACAAATAATGAAAATATTGTTGAAAACATGAATGTTGATTGACTCAGAGAGGGAAGATAGCATAGACAGGGCTCGAGAACAGACACACAAGTCTTCAAAAAGGAAGCCCACATGGAATGAGAGGCAGATGGCCTGCCGTCCAGCACCCCTCTGCTTTAGTAACCTGAGGAGTCGTGACCTTCAGTCAGCCATACTAGAGGCCAACACCTGCAGAATGATAAGTTCACAGACAGCTGTGCTAGCGCGGGATGAGCAATAAGCTCGCGGAGGCATTAAACAGTTCTATTCTTCCTTCCAATTGGAATGTTGAGCGTTGTTGCACATCACTGAGGGGAAATTGAATTGTCTTTGTGAAAATGTCTCAACCCATCTCAGGGGACCATTAAAACATTTCGCACGATCAATGGAAATCTTTGATGACAATTTTTCTGTTAAGACGTGGCTTTGAATGAAGTGTCATTTTGTGGGAATTTTGTGTTAATGTGCCATTAGAAGACCCGGGAGAATTAAATGGATAGTTCACACATTGTTCTGAACCTCTATGATGTTCTTTCTTCCATGGAACACAAAAGGTGAATATCTGAAGAAAATCCTGGCTGATCTATTCCATAATGAATGGGGAATGGGCCTGTCATGTCACAAAATTGCAAAAAGAGCACAATAAAATGATCAGAACTGTTACGATTATGCTTTATTCCAATATACAACCCAGTCTCATTGTAAAAATGTGCCAACATTTATGCAAAATGATTTTAGGTTGCTTCTTGTTCGTTTTGTAACTCTTTCAAAGTGAAATATCCAGTGAGTGATGCTAAAAGTGTGTTCAGTTTTATCCTAAAGAAATCAACGTGAACTTGTCAACGTTTGATTTCATTAGTTGTGCATATTATAGCAGTTTAGAAATGAAATATCTGGTGAGTGGTGTTAAAAAATGTACCACCAACCCTTAACCTAAGTCAATAGCAAATGTGAGACAAAAACACATTTTCTGAAGCAACCACAGCATTTTAGCTTGCTTTTACAAGACTTTGAACTATGTCATTGTGACTCCTGTTTCACAGGTATCGAAAGCAATATGCTATACGAGGTGCGCTACCAAGCAATTTTACTATATCAGAAAATCCATACATATGGAGAAGATTATGGGGCAGAATAAATATAGGTATTTTTTAATTGAAAATAAATACATTGATCTGCCCCATAACCATACTATGTGTGAAAAGGAACAAAAGTAGTTGGCATTTACTGCCTCTAGTGGAAAAATCAGTGAATTGCATGTATAGGTAGTTTTTCACAAAAGTGTAGGTAGAGGCATTGCATTGAGGAGTTAAAGATGGCTAAATATAATAACAAACGTACTGACGCAAAACACATTGAAGCCATTTTTTACAAACTCCATTGGTTCTGATTTTTTATTTTTATTTATTTCCTTCCTTTTCTCACATAAACTTTGTATGGTTTTGAAAACAGTGCTTGAACCATATGGACCTCTTTTATAATACATTTAGGGCTTTTTTCATGAATTTGGAGTTTGACAGTTCCAGTCCAAGTTCATTTTAAGAAAAAACTATTCAGGATATCCTTCAAAAATGTACCTTTTTTGTTTCATGGCTGAAAGAACATCATATGTGTTTCAGATCTAAATGAGTAAACCATGAGTAAATGTTTCCCAGTGTTTTTTGGAAAGGGTGGAGAAAATGTCTTTAAAAATAGAATATTCTGAGATGGGCGACTCACCTGCTTGGTTTGTAGTGATGATGACCGCAGCATACTGCCGGACCGTGGGGGCCAGGGAGGACACTCCATTTTGGGCCTCGATCTCAAAGGTGTAGTTGGTGTGTGCCAGGAGGTCCACCATGGTTACTGTTGTGTTAGTGAGGCCGGTGGCACGGGGCAAGAAGCGCACGGCCCCTCGACAGGGTTCACACTGCCTGGGACCCGGCCAACAACGCTTACAGACCACGTTAAATATCACGTCCTTCCTGCCTCCGCTATCAGCCGGCAAGGTCCAGTCTAGAATCACTGACGTCTCATTAATGGCAGAGATCACATTGCGTGGGGCAGATGGAGGTCCTGAGGAAGAAGATATGTGATATAATATTTCTTCATAATTTTTTTAATCAAGCAATAAAAATATTGTACAGCATGATGAAAATCCATTTCAGCTGTACTGACAAGCATATTCAACACTGACAAGGCGAACCAATATTGACCCAGGAAACCCATCTTTTCTTCTACCATTTCTTCTACACTGTTTAAAATAAAAGTTCTTTATTGGAATTGATGGGCTTAACATTCAGAAAAACCGCAGAAGTTTCTTTATAGTCGACCTCAGTTCTTTAGATTACTAAAATATTGTTCAAATGATGGAAAAAAAAAAACTGTTCACTGAAAGGTTCTTTAGATAACCCAAAATGGTTCTTCATTAAATGATAATGCCAAAACGCTTTTTGGAACCTTTTTATTTTTCTAAGAGTGTAGACAGCAATGAGATTGAATGGAGATGAAACAGAGACTTCTGGATGCTTATCAAATCATTGGTCTTGATATGAACTCAAACATTTCTCCTCGAATCCACCAAGCTCAAATAATTTATTTATTTATTAACTGATTCTGCGCGGAACTGTCTCATTTGTCTTTTTTCACTTTTTCCTAAGAGATGACAGGAGAAACATCTGGGACAAGGTTTATACTTAAATGAAACACAACTGAAAAACTCATGAGCTATGAAAGAGCAATAAAATATCCCTCTGGAGAAGTACGTTTACTTTAAAAAGTGTGGGTTTAATCGTTAAAATCATCAGTTATGGATGGATATGGAATTTAGGCAGCCATGTCCTTCCCCTTGTTAAAATGCTGGCAAAGCCTCTAAAATTGCTCCAGAGTTCAGAAGTGTCCTCACTGGATTGTTATATTAACTTTAAAAGATTGTCATGGTAAAAAAAAATAGGGTATGAAGAGCGGCCAGGGTGCTCTATTGATTGAAATAGCAGGCCTGCACAGCAAGCTGTTGTTCGAATAAGTGACAGACTTCGGCATATATGTGAACAAGAGTGAAATCTCAGATTAAAGTAAGGTGATGGACACCAGTTCAAAGCCAGTAAATCATTTTGGAATATTTTGCGAATTTAATACTTGACCTCTGGGTATAATTACACTAAAACTAAATTTAAAATGGCTTAAAAATGGTGGTGAATGAGAAGTGCAATCCAGAATGCAATGTTGGTTTGGTTTGATTTGACGTCAACTCACACGCTGAAGGCCAAGAGATGGCCTCAGTTTAGAGATGGTTGGGGGGGGGGGTGATAGGATTTGATCCTACATTAAGAAATAGAACATTACACAAAGGAATCTCCTCCACAAATTCGCTCTGGAACATTCCAGAACACTCCCTGTTGCTTTCCCTTCATTGTGACATGAAGATAAATCAGACATTTAGCTTCAAGGTCAAATACAGGATTCACCACATTGGCCTTTTCAAAAGCACTTAGAAAAAGAAGAGCAACAATCCTTGAAGAATAATTCACTCAAAATGTAATTTTATAATCACATTTACCAGCTCTTGTGGAGGGGTAGACTGAAAGAGTTTCACTGAAAGTCTTAAACATCAGTCTGGTCCTCACATGACAATGGTATGACTTCAGAAGACACAGAATGCAGCACATAACCATATACTATATTATACCGTATACCAGCGCTTCTCAAACTTTTATGCTGTGTTCATGACAAACTAAGTAACTAAATAAAAACAAACTGCAGTGGACTTTCTTTTTAACATTTAATTTCATGGAAGACAAAAAACAACATGAGTTTGGAATTACATGAAGGAGAGGATTTTCATATTTGGCTAAACAACCTTTCTTATTTTTATAATGTATAGTGGATTTATATATATATATATATATATATATATATATATATATATATATATATATATATATATATATATATATATATAACACCTTAATCTTTCCTTTATATAAAAAATGAGTATCATAAAAAGGAGGTTGTCTGTGTCAGCAGAGATAAAAAAATCAGCCTAGTCTCATAAAAATACATACCTCTGGGTACTTTTCTGCAACACCGTTTTTACATACCTTACTGCATGTTTCGCTGAAGTTTCAAAGAGAAATGTTCACTGTGTGGCATTAAAACACGGGTTCAATTCGTGAACCCTAGCATGTTTTTATTACATTGATATAGGTACGTATTGCCGTCTTTTTGTTACGTTGCTTCAGGTACGTATTGCGGTGGTTCAGAATTATTCAAAATGTTCGTGGACTGTCGATAAAAGGTAATGCTCTCTCATGATGGAAATATGCCCTACACCAAACCCAAACCTAAACCTACCCCATAGTGCTAACGAATGCAAAACCAATATAAAATGCATTTGCCGATGCCACTGTGCCACAGCTACCGAGCAAACCAATCTTGGATAAAAACCCATAGATATGAGGCTGGATATGTGCGATGCGAATGTTCAAAAAAATCAGTTCTCAAATCTCCCAGCGTATTACAATTGTTTGGAAGTCATGACATAATATTCTTCAAGCAATTGTGCGAAAATTACACTTTATTAATCGGAACTGTAAATTTGTGCAAATACTAATAAAAAGGTGTCGGAATTTTACTACCTCTAGTGTTCACCTCTTTTGGAAACTGCAGTGATACGTCTCGCGAAAACGTGCCCCCAAGTAAGTTTTTGCCATGAGAACAGGTAGCAGAAATGCATTAATGTGCCTCAGTCTGCAGTGGCAACAGCATAAACCAACGTCTTTTTCTTTTAGGATGGAGGAAAAAGTCGATATACAGTATGTCACTAGGTAACATCTTTGCCAGAGCATAGCGTCCTTTGATCCTGACATATAATAGAAATCACAGTGAGCATGTAATGTTAACAGACTCGCTGGCCTGTTAGTGGGAGGATGTGAGGTGTGCCGGGGTAAGCCATCCATTATTCAGACAGGTAATCCAGAAAAGTGTGACTAGCCTTAGTTATTACCACAGACCTGAACAATCACCACCACAACATGACGAACCCATGAAATTCTCTCCGTGACGTATGGAAGATGTCTGCGTCTGGTATTGGTTCAATCAGAGCTGTGTAGATTACTTGATCAATTGTAGTCTATTACAAAACTGTAGTAAGTATCGTAATGTAGGTTACCCATTTTTAGTAATGTAATCTGACTACTTTTTAGATTACTTTTTTATTTTTTATAAAACTACAGTATAACTTTATCCAGTTTATTAAACAGTAAATGTACTGGATACAGATGAAGACTGTTTCACAGTTATACTTCACCTATACATTAGTAACTTGCATCATTTGTTTCATACTTTCATACAGTTATATACGATGTCTGCCGTTGGCATTTTCCTCACATCATAGAGTTACGCAGCAGAATATCGCCTTTATGAGGTCATAAAAAGGAGACCGACAGTCCATTTATACATACTAAAAACAGGCATAAATATGTATGCCTTTGAAACATTCAACCGTGATTAAATGCCGACCTTCGCTGACACAACATAGTACGCAACATAAACTGTAAATTTTACAAAGCAATAATTCACATAGCAACTGCCTGTGTAATGCAGCCATGACCTGAATTATATTCACATGCAAAAAAAAAAAAAACATCTCTGAAGAACTCAGAATGACCTTCCACAATTATTGTAGATAATATCATGCGTCGTCTTCCTTTAATTGCAGTTCCGCTCTCAGAGCTGCACTTAAAGCGTATCGGCTCCACTGCCTGAATCCGAGCAGATTCTATCAAGATAAATGTACAAACTCGGGGGCAATGGCAGCATGAAGTGGAGAAATTAAAGTCGTACACTCCGTTCAAGCATTTTTCCGCTCACTGTACCCATCAAAGTCTTAAACTAACATTGGGAACGAGTGCTTAAGTGGAAATGAAGACTCTGTATTGCTTCCGACAGCCTAAATAAAAAGCGACTTGCATGAGCGTGGCGTGATCTGACGTGCTGACTACTTCGGATGTCACGTAAGATACACCCTATTAAACTTGGCCGCAGAATTCAAAAAGGCTCTTGGTGGTTTTATGTGATATGAATCAGCACTGATAGCAATGCGGTGATTTATGGATAATGTGTTTTGGAATGCTTGGCAGTCGCTGCATGCATCTGTCTACCATCTGCGTGCTTCTCCATAAAAGAGAATGGGTTAGCTTGCTCTGCTGCGCAAACCCGAGGAGGCCCGTTGGTTGAAACGGTTAAAAATAAGCAAACACGGGCTATTCTCGGCGGGACAGCTTGAAGGCCGCTGAGGGGGTATCGGAAGCTTTGTCAGAATGAGCCAACACAAATTCATCAATCCTTGAACAAACACCATCGTTCAGAAAGCTCCGGCACTTCTTAGAGCTGCGCGGCGAACAGGAACACTGCGTTTCAAGTAGCATAAATAATTATCCGTACAACAACATCACTTCTAAATGCTTGTGGAGATTTTGCTGTCCTGCACTGTTGTGTTGAACATCTGCGTACGCCTTTGAGCTGCGGCTCACACTGACCCAAACTGGTTTCCATGCAGTTTGCCGAAAAAAAATACAAAGATTCATGACAAAACAGAAAACATCTATTGCAGCTTACACTGCTATTTCAGTATAACTAAGATACTATGCATAATACATTTGTTTAATATTTTGAATTAGTTTTTATGTTTGTATTTTACATTTTAATTTTATTTAAAGTTCTGCTGTTATACAGTATATATATATATATAATTTTTTTTTTTTTTTTTTTCATAAATACCATGATAAATCTAGTTTTTATTCATGTTTATAATTTTCTATTTTGAGTTATTTTATGATATTGACAAATTATGTCTTGGCAAACTACCTGAAATAAAACAAGTATATTTGTTCCTTTTTAAATAATTTATATTATTGTAATTAACATTTCTTTTATTTCATGTTATTTATGTATTGAGTTAATTATTTATGGTACATGTCAGTTAAATTATAATAACCCTAGCAGCATGTCAGCCAATCAAATAAACAAACAAACACCATAATAAAAATAAGATAAATTACACATGAATGAATGAATGAACAAACAAACAAACAGTTGGTCCCTTTCTGTTAGGTGTCAATATGGCCACCCAAATATTTTTTGTTCAAAATTAGCTGCACATTTCCTTTATGTTCACTTCTTTGCACACTAAGATGCAAATAACTACCACTAAAATAAAGTATAAATAGTATCTAACATTATTTTTACTTAGAGTAAACAGCATTTGTCGCATCAAGTGTGGGTCAGATTGAGCTGAACAAAACAAGAGTCTTAAACGTGAAGTTAAACCGATAGAATCTGGAGAAAATGCACGTATGTAGGTACAGTAAGCAGTACATACGAGAGCAGGCCATGGAGACGGGGTCCTCTCCTGCACGGAAGTAGTTTTTCTCGCAGTCACAGTGCGTGGCTCCCTCCTGGTGTGTGTAGCTGTGCGGCGGACACTTGGAGCACTTGACGTTCCCAGAAGAGGCCTTATAGAAGCCGGGCCGGCAGGCTGTGGAGACAACAACAGGAGGAAAGACAAATTAGGATGCTGGGAGTCTCTAGCCGACAGGGCCATTCATTACCCCATTACTATGCTGCCGCTTTTAATGGAGCGAATCATTTCACATACCCATATGCATCGGCAGACAAAATGGAAAGACATTTAATCATCTGCACGGACTTAAACAAACTAATAGCAGAACCAACAGCGCTGAGATGTGCGTACGGCCGGCCACACGCACGTGAGTGGATCTTATGATCTCATAGGAAAGAAATATTGTTTCTAGACAGTAACGAGATCAAATGGAGACAGTTTCTGAAGAGATTTCAACAATGTCTTTAACTGTCAAGACATCTGCCAAAATACTGAAGTCTCAGAATGAACTCATCGAATTCCACAAACTTAATATTCAACATTCACTATTTGCTTACTTTAATGTGAATTTTTTTATTATTTTTATTTTTAAAAATGTTTAAAAGTGTTAGGGTGATATAATTGTCCTCATATCATAATGAAGAAACAGCCATTAAAATAAAAAATACCTAGAAAAGATAAACAGGAAAGGCTATCATAGAAAGGAACTCTGCAGACATTTATCCCACATTATCGAATGCTAAAAAAGATTTGTAGAAATATTTTAGAAACCTTTCTGCTCACCAAAGCTGCTTTTTATTTATTTATAATTTTTTTATTTTTAAATTTTAATTTTTTTTTGTTTTACAAACAAGGCCCAGTTTGACGCCGGATTTGCACATCGTTTATTTCTTAAGGATGATGCAATCCCAAGGAAAAAGGGTCACGATCGTGTGTTGGAACCGCAGGCGGTGAGTAAAACTGCTTCAAATATCTCTGCCTCCTTGTTAGTGCGTCCCCTCCCATGCCGGAGACCCCCGCTCGGAGCGAGTCGTTGCTGCTGCTGCTGCTCTCGTTCAGTTTCAGCATCGGGATCTAATTCTGGATCATAAATAAACGGCTGAATCTGACTGTTAGCCATGGTTTGTTTTGGATGTTTTTTTCCTCACGGTAATGTCACAGTTTTCAAACGCTCTCGACGCAAAAGCCTACTGGGCGCTCGTGATTCTTTATCTCCGCCCACACGTCACGCCTACAGACGCTCGTGTTTTTCCGGGAAAAATCGGTACAGACTATCTTTCTCTTATGAATATAATAAAACTAAACTATACTTCACCCCCCCTTTAATATTTTATTTGAAAAAATATATGAAAAAAGAAAAGCATTCAGTTGAAATATAAATCTTTTGTAAATGTTTTTTTTTTTTCAATCGCTTTTTCACTTTTGATCAATTTGATGAATCATTCTAAATAAACGATGAGTACATATTCCCTTTAAAAATATCTCAGTCTCTTATAAAATATACCTTTGTAATTACAGCAGAATTACGTTTGTAAAATTGTATGTGGTGTGAATGCATGTAAGGAAAGTTTTTATTCTTTTTTTTTTTTATTATTATTGTTACACCTTACATTTTTTGCGTCACTGGATTAAAACTTTTCTTAAAAATAGCAGAAACATTTTTCAAAACCATATGAAAACAACACGACTACAAAGAGCAGATCGTACCTGAGGAATTTGAAGAGAAACATCTAAATAGTTTGTTTGACTGAAAAATAATTGAGTCTCTTGAGCTATGAGAGTAAAAAAAACCTACATTATGAGGAAATAATTTTTCCTCTGGGAAATGAAAATTTGGGAAGCTGAAGTCAGAGCTATGTTTATAAAATGTGTTTAAAAATACCTTTAAAGTCTCCTTTAATGTCATATTCAAAGCTGGGTGCATGCATTATCCAAACACACCTCTTAAAATGAAAAAAAAAAAAAAAGTATATATATTTATATTCTTTTTTATGTGCTATTAAAGTGTAATCATCAGCTCATCCTTCTCTATTCATGAGAATCACATTCCATTACCCATAATGAAGAGGGAAATCATGATGAGCTGGCTAATTACTGTTGCTCACATGCATCTGTATTCCACTCCACTCTAGTCGCAGGTTAAATACCTGATACAGTTGATGAACCAAAGCTTCAAGTCAGCACCATCCTCCAAGAATCAATTGAATTCTGCTTCACGGCAAGAAAACCAAAGGGGCTTTATTAATATAGAAGCAGTGAGGTCAGGCTCCTCTTCCCTGGGAATACAGCAGAAGACCTTCTTTCGGTTTAATAAAGGTGTTTTGGGGTCGGATGCAACCACTTCCAACATATCAGTGATGTTTATTACCTATCTCACAGTCCTTCATGACATTCCCACTGCTACAGTGCACCTACATGCCTGCTGTTTCTCCTGAGAGGTTTTCTTATGCGTGGTGTGAGCAGAAGACGGGATGGAGAGTAGCTGTGATGCATGAGAATTCAGGGTTACATTAACCCATTTCTCCTTGGAGGCTCTCCGTTTGGGACTGCACAGATTGAGGCTGATGAAAAAAATGCAGGTTCCCTTAATAGCATTTGTTACAGGAAATCTAATATGACTCACTTTTACCCCTGCGAATCAGAAAACACAGAGTCCCAAATGTGATAAACACACACCTACTGTATGTGGCTAGAATATGTCTGAAGACCCCAGAGGAACATTTTAGAGCTCAGAGGTGGCTTCGGAGACACACTGAAGGTCTTTGTTGTATATTCTCTTTTGTGAATGTTTATTCTGAAATTCCTTAGAGGGATTTCTTAGTGTTGCTAAAGAGATAGTTCATCCAAAAATTAAAAGGTTGTCATTATTTACTTATCCTGTATGACTTTCTTTTTCCTGCTGAATACAAAAGATAATACTTTGAAGAATGTTGATAACTGAGCAGTTGCTAGTAGAAATTGACTTCCATTATTAGTATTTTTTCCATACTATTGAAGACAATGGCTTTCCTCAACGGTTTGGTTTCAAACATTCTTCACGAACAGAAGAAAGATTTGGATGACAAAAGGATGAGTAAATAATGATAGAGAAGCTACACGATGTCTAAAACGAAAATTATCACAAATATTTCAATTATTATTTTCAGTAAATAAAGCTGATATAAATAAAATCAAATAAAAGAAAATTGGGAAAAAATTTGAAATTAAGTTCAATTAAAATAAAAAATTAATATTAATTGGTATGAAAGTAAGAAAGAAAGAAAGAAAGAGAGAAAAAAAGAAAGAATAATAAATTAATGAATTAATTAAAATTTAATACATTCAAAATAAAGAAAAACATTAAACTTAAATGAAAATTAAAAATGTTTCCTTGAAAACTAACTGAAATAAACAAATGCCAGTTTAAAATTACTAAAAATAAAACTGAAGAAAAAAAAGCTACATAGAAACATATTAAAAAATTAAAATAAAAATGAAAATGACAAAAGCACGTAACAACTGCAAAATCTCTTAAATTGAAAAGAAAACTGAAAATATACAAATAAATGCTAAAATCTGTATCGATCAATACTTTAACAGTACACAAATAATAATAAAATAACACTGGTGAGATTTAAAATCATTGTTGATATATGGTAAGAGTATTATAGCGCAAATGGATAGTATATCCCACATAATCTGATGACGATTGTTCATGTTGAGACTTTGATTGCATACTTCAATCTTGAGCACAGTGTGTGAGACATCTGTTAGATTACCAGTTTTATTGTTCAGGAAATATATAAGAAATAATAATAAAAAAATCTTCATATGCTCTGTAGGAGAAACAACTGAGATCTCATTTAAATGTAAAGAACAACAACAACAACACATACTTCCGTCCAATCATCCATGATTTCCCAATGCCCTTGACATGACCATCACTTATAAATAGAAATAAATTACAAAGGCCAAAAATAACCAAAGGAGATGCAAGATGAAGAGCGGCGCGGGTCAGTGAAGCAGGTGATGATGGAGAGAAAGGTGCCCCATTTTCCGTCACTCGAGCGCTTGTTCTTGACAGCTCTTTAATAGACGCCCAGGAAGCCAATGGCTCTCGACGGCATCAGCCTCTCATCTCTCCAAACCCTCACACTGCAAAGCTGTGCCTCCACGTACGCCTCTGAACGCCTCAGATGTTCAGGGGAGCGCTGAGTGCGGCATGATGTATAAGTTTGTGTTTCTAACACGACGTGCTGAGGTGTGTGTGTGAGCGGGACAGAGCTGGGGGGCTGTTATTGATTACACGTGTGCTGCGAGGAGACGCTGGGGCTCACTCCTGGGCTAACAGGCCTGTGAAGGGAGTGAGAGCGCTACAGAGGGGCGCTGAGGTGATTTCTCATCCAGGCCTCCCAGAACACACTCGCTCTTAACAAGAACACACACGCGCTCCCCCAGGAGCCACCCTTAATAAGGATATGAGAGATGATCTTATTACTTTGTCGATCTCTTCTTCGCTATCTTGATGATGTTCGATTGTGGGGAGGGTCGAGTAAAAACAAAGAGCTGTGAAAGAAATCCTCCCACAGGAATGAAAAATCAATCGTTTCTAGACAGCGATGAGACGAAGAGCAAATGGAGCAAGCGTTTCAGAAGAAATCTCGACAATGTCTCAAACCGTGCGCACGTTTGTCACAGAAGACGTTTCAAGGACAAAACAAGACAAAACTAAAGTCTCGATGAAGAGCAAATGGAGTGAAATTTCAAGAGGAGATCTTAATGATGTCTCAAACTGTGCTCAGACCTGCCGGGACACCGAAATGTGCACTTAGAGTCATTTCTATATTGAATTTTAAACCATGGATCATAAAATCTTCATAGCAGAGGTGTTTCAATGTCATGTCATCGATCCAAACAGTTTTAGGGACCGCGAGCATGAGCTCTTGAACTCTTCTGAGAAGGGAGCACAATTGCCAGGTTTTCACAACAAAACCCTCACTTGGAAAAATGAAAAGCAACCCAGGGCGACAGGGTTAAAGTAGCCCAATTCCACAGGAAAACTGCGGACTTGGCAACACTGGAAGGGAGGCGGGAGCACCAGCTCATTTTCATTTAAAGGAGACATACACATAAATAGAGCATTTTGGCTCATATCCTAAAAGTGGCAATTTCAAGAAGCTAGACAAAATGATCGGTGGGGTATTTTGAGATAAAACTTCACATACAAACTCTGGGGACATCAGAGAACAATTTAAAATATTGTACCAATGCATTGCATGGCACCTTTAAGGAATTCCTAATTAACAAGTTAATTGTAAGTAGACATAAATAAATAAATAAATAAATAAATAAATAAATAAATGTGTCCATTTTTAGAAGAAATATCTGAGACAAGTGAAACTTGGTCTCTCTATTAAATCTCCTGAACATGAAGGAACCTCAGAAAAAAAAAAAAAAAAAATATCATGGGAAGGGGTAACTATGGGATAAAATACGGTTTAAAACATAAAATGCTCCTCTGGGCTACAGAACAGAAAGCTGAAAAGGGTCTTGTGTGATCAGTAACTGCTGATATGACATGAGAGCAGACCTCCCCGTGACTAAACAGGATCCTATCAATCAATAGAAGCATAATGTGACGACATGACGGTAAGTGCTGGCTAGATTCACTTACGGTACTGTCTTTATACAGTAGCTGGCAGAGAGGGAGAGGATACAAGGAACAAACGCATTCATTCAGCACCTCCTGTTCAAACTAATTGCTTGTGAAACTGTATCTGACTCACTGGCTCTCCAAAGAAAAGCCCACAGTAGATGTCCTTCCTCTGGGGAGACCAGAGCAAAGGCCACAAAGGTCAGACTCTCATTCCCATTATCAGTCGCACACTGTCTGATGTAAAAGTCTCAAAGTAAGGGTTTGTCTTTTTACAAATACAGTTTAAAATGTGCCTTGTAAAAACACCTTAACTATTCCTTACATAACAATAATACAACTTTTTTTTAATTTTCAAGTAAAAACTTGAACTTCCTAAAAACATACAGCAACCTGACCTGGCTTTCTTTTTAACTACTGAAGAAATAATAATAAAACTACTACTACTACTACTACTACTAATGATAATAGTACTAATACTAATACTAATACTAATACTACTACTAATAATGATAATAGTACTAATACTAATACTAATACTACTACTAATAATAATAATAATATTGTATACTACTACTACTGCTAGTAGTACTTTTTATTATTGTTGTTGCCTCCCCCTCCAATATTTAAATTAATGTTAATTTATTTTATTTTTTGAGGATTAAAATAAGAATTAACATGTTTTTTTTATTAAAGAGGTGCATTTAATTCCATGGTGTGTTCAAGACCTGGAGAATAGAATAGAATAGAATAGAATAGAATAGAATAGAATAGAATAGAATAGAATAGAATAGAATAGTTAAAAAACAACAAGTTTGTCATTTCTGCCATATGCAGTGACACATTCTTGCACCTTATTTTATTTTAATGGTAATACATTGATTTAGTATATATAAGATTTAAGTATGAAATGTAAGATTAAATAGATTTATTTATTACATGGAATCACTTGTGAATCAGTTATAAAGTAGTGCATTCATAACAAAGTGCAAACCAGTTATTCGTGACAGATCAGATGTTTTGTCCCTTTCTACTTGGATAGCAGAAACTGGTTGTTTTATTTCCAGAGGAGTTTTAAGCATAAAGTTTAAATTGAAGGTTATCACTAGATGATAAGTATTTTAGTTGAGAACCACTAAGCGAGCATCATGGGAAAAACCCCAAACCCAATTAAAGCGCATTCATGGGATTCATTTCCACTGCTAATTCAATCATTGCCAACACTGACACTTCTAGAGCTCTCCACTCAAATGACCTTTGACCTTGATCAATGGCCGCCTGGCACTGCTGCACAGCCGGAGACCTGACAGAGCCTCTCCAAGCATATTCACATGGCATGACAAATCTAGTTTGTGGTCCGAGAGTTTCAAGCCACAACGGACTAAATAAAGTTTCTGAGTTTAAACATCTTCTAAACATGATAACAAGCTACATGTGATCATGTGTTGAGGATAAACAAACAGAGGAATACACAAACAAATTCCTCAGCACAAATGCACAATTAAACACACATTCATGAATCACAAATTCACATATGTGTCCGAATGGTGTTGGCATAAGCAGGCTCTCCTCACTCAGTGGTCCATTTGTAACCGCGGGCACTTAGGAGAGCTCAGCTGTAGCACTCAGAGAGGCCTGAAACGTGATCAGCGCTCCTCTGTTTGTCCTGGAACCCCTACAATGGCACTCTAAGAGGAGAATGAGGCCACCTCTCCTTGAATCAATACACACTGCCTTGTAAACAACTCCAATGACACCACCAAACAGCCAGTTTATGGGGCCTTTTTACATAGAAGGCCTCGAGAACAGAAATGTGGCCAAGGACATTAATGTCACATAATTTTCTGCATGTTTGTTGTTCAGCTTTTGCATTCAACTATGGTGGTTCTAGACTGATTTTGATTTGCAACCCAGATTTTGAATGCAAAAACAGGCCCATTTAACCGAAAATCAATCTCTGTTTAGCATAAGGAAAATTAAACTTATCTTTGGGATAATTACGAAAAAAAAAAAAAAAAAAAAAAAGGGCATTCATTGCATTACATTTCACTTCTTAAATTCTTTTATTCTGTGGTGATTATCATTACTGTAACAGAGTAAATATTAAAGAACTGTCGTAAAAAAAGAAAAAAAAAAAAAGAAAAAAAAAAAAAAATATATATATATATATATACATATGTATATATATATATATATATATATCAGTATATCAGCATAAATTAAACAAAGTGCCGCACATACAATAAGACGTATCATGAAGAATGTCACATTGCATAAATAAAATTAAATTAAATAAAATTAAATTAAATAAACTTTCAATTATCTTTAAGTCTCAGCAATGTTACTGTTAAATGATGTTGGAAACTTAAAAAAAAAAAATTGGGGGGAAATTTAAATAAAGCTGATATTAAAACATATAACAAATATTAGATGGAAATCCCTTGACAGTCTTCATGACTTTCACTGTCAGGAAAAAGAAATAAAGCTGACTGTTAAAATCTTCTATCATGGAACCTTAAGGGCAAATTCTTCTTACAAACACTTTCCATTCTTTTCCTGTTTACTAAAAACAACTTCAACAGCTTAATTCTGGGAACGATCCAAGAACCATACCCCAACATTCCCAGAATATTCTGGGAACCAAAAACCGCTCGCTTGAAAGACGGTATGGTTCACAAAGCGGATAAATGTGTTGTGGAGAGCGAGCCAGGCCCTCCATCAGTTCTCTCCAACTGAAAAGAAAGGTCAGTGAAGGTTTTGCTCCACTTCGACGGTGCCAGCAGTAAACAGAGCGAGTAGTCCAGAGTGTTGCCTAAACAAATGATTTCCTGGTTCCATAGACCAGCTCCCACCCCATCCATTCCACAAGGTCAGAGGGACTCTCGCCCTCCTCCTCACTCTCCCATCCCAACTCCGGGTAAAATTAGATTCGATCAGGCATCCTGCGGGACAGCCATTCTTCTGCGTCTGCTGAATCCCGCCGCACTGGAGATGGATATTAGCATCGTAATGCATGCCGCGCTTCTGGGACTGTTTACAGTTCCAAACATGTGTTTCCGCCCCGCTTTTGCAGCGCGGCTATAATGCCTCCAGTGTGCCCGCACCTTCCCGATCCGCTCATCAGTGGGCTTTCTCATTCAAATCAGCTCCAGATCAGACCGCTTAATTAGGCCGCACACAACGTGCAGCGCTAATTTCCCAAAGTGAAGCTCCAATGTGAGGAGCCTCTTTAAGAGCCTTTTGAAATGAATGAGCCTCCACTCCAGAAACATTACCTTGTCGTTACAAGCGCAAACACCAACAGAGGGCTGAGAAAGCTGATATGAATTAGCGTCATTGAAAGCGCCAGCTCGGCAGCTCCCTCATGCATCCACTGGCAGGCTAACACAGTGAGTTTTTAATTTGTTTTTGGGGGTTCGTTTTGATTAGTTCTGGCTGAGATGAATGCACCGCATCAAGAGTAACAATAAACATTTTACTCTGACATTACTGCATATTAGTGACACTCGCTAGTTGCTTGGTCAAACGACATTCAGTACGTTTACATGGACAACAATATTCAGATTTCAACCGTGTAAACAGAGATTTTTGATTACCTTAATATAATCGAATTAAAGGTTTAGTTCACCCCCAAAAAAATATTCCCTCATTAATTAACCTCATGTCGTTCCAAATCTTTGGAACACAAATAGATATTTTTGATGGAATCTGAAAGCTCTCTGACCCTCCAAAGACAGCAATGATATTACCATGATCAACATCCAAAAACATCGCAAGGACATCAGTAAAATAATCCAAGTGACACCAGGGGTTCAACCGTAATTTTACGAAGCTATGA
Organism: Carassius gibelio; assembly: GCF_023724105.1. Taxonomy (NCBI): domain Eukaryota; kingdom Metazoa; phylum Chordata; class Actinopteri; order Cypriniformes; family Cyprinidae; genus Carassius; species Carassius gibelio. Next base: position 6,390,220 of record NC_068404.1, on the reverse strand, counting down.
GAATACATTTTGCATGCAAAGAACACAATAATATAGCTTAACAACATAATTGTTGAACAATACTTCCCCAGAGTTACCATCGTAGTAAGTGTTGTTTACATTCAGAATACGTGCAATGTCTACGAAACGTAAACGCTGATTATACTGATTACGTTCTGGGGTACTCTCCAAAAGTCATTCTCAATTCAATATATTATGTTATTTTTGTTTTCTTTGCACACAAAAAGTATTCTCGTAGCTTCATAGAATTACTATTAAAGCCCTGATGTCACACAGACTATTATGCCGATGTCCTTGCTACATTTCTCTGCGTTGATTGTGTTGAGGCCCGTTCACACCAAGCACGATAACTATAAAGATAACGATAAAGATATAGTTATAAAAATCGTTCTCAATATTAAAGAATAGCAGAGTCCACACCACAACTATAACGATAAAGGCACAGAGAAACGATATCGTTGGAATCACTTTCAGAACGATTTTTTTTTTTCTGATGAATGATAAAAACATTGCCAACCAATCAGAATCAATCCTACTGTAATGAGCTCGTGAATTTAAAGCAGCAAATGCACGTCTGCTTAGAATACACAAACAATATTGTTCGCTGGTGTGGACGCTAATATCGTTATCTTTATAGTTATCGTTCTTGGTGTGAACGGGCCTTTAGAGTCCTTGCTGTCTATGGAGGGTCAGAGAGTGCTCAGATTTAAGATTAAATATCTTAATTAATGTTTTTCGAAGATAAACGGAAGTCTTACGGGTTTGGAACGACATGAGGGTGAGTAAATAATGACAGGAATTTCCTTTAAACTAACCCTTTAAGACGTGGAGTATTCCAATAATTGCATTATTGAAGTGCAGTATAGACATGTACATACCTTAATCACACTATTACCGTTGTGTAGGACTTTTCACGGCATTTTGCTACAAAATACCATTTGACGGCAAAAAAAAGAGCATGGCTTCAACAACATCGTCATCTGTTTGCACATAGATCATGACAAATATTTAACTGCTCTTGAAGATTTCATGAAATCAACAATGAAACATCCAAAACTGGCATCATAATGACATTTGTAAGTGAAATTTCCTTGGTACATAATAATAGGTGCCTTTAATCAATCCATGTAACATAGCACGTAAAATGGGAACTTTTTAAAACCAACCCATATAAACACCTTAATCATAATATTTTCTTATTTAGAATAAGGTAAATAATTAGATTACTGATGTTCATGTAAACATACTGTAGTCATAGATGTGGTGTGATATGTTATAAATGTGCGGTGAGGCTAATGAATCGCTTTGCTGGCGTTCTGTTGGAAATGAGAAACAGCGACGCCATTTTAATACAATTATCATTGGGTAATGCTTTTGTCTTTAAAGATCCTTATAAATTAATTAAAGACCTCTGTGGTTGATTCCTCTTTGTAAATCTGTCAAATAGAATCATAATATTGTGGCTGCGCTAAAAGCGAGCTAATTATGATTCAGTAATGACTCAGAGCAGGTCAGTCATTGTGAGGGCCATCTAACTGGCATATTTCATAATTAGAGAGCCAGCAAACGCATCTGGTCTGTGAAGCTGGATAGAGATGCAGCTCCACCTCATTAAAAGCAGCATTTCATTCCCGTTCAATGGCATAATCCTGTCGCTACGGACTGCAACTCTGTGGCTCAGCGCTCTATTAGTGGAGAGATAGCTGCATATTTTCCTGGAGTGTCTCGCTGTTTTCTTCTTTTGACATCTTTGTTAGGCAGCGGTTCTTATTTGTCTGTAGGATGGACACACAAACGTATGCTGACACACATCTCATACCAGTCTCATACCAGTCCTTCAGGCAGTCATTGTGAGGCCGACAGCACCTCCCAAAATGAAGCTGAATCCACTCATCAAATGCTAATTAGAATTAGCATTTGCATGTATAACTCCAGTGCGGGAAAAAAACTTTGTCTGGCTCCACTACTTGTGAAAAGTATGCTACATATACTGTACAATATAATTTGGTAACTCTTAACAATAAGGTCTCACTTGTTTAACATTAGCTAATTAATTAACTGAAAATTACAAACCATGCATATTGTTATTGGCAATTTTGATAGTGAAAATAAGTCAGAGAGTGTCCAAAATGAAGTCTTCAGTTTATCATTTTGAGTAAAACCTTGGGTTTTTTTCTTCTTAATAATGATATGTATTCTCATATTAAATATTCACATGCATTCTGTGTTTGCAAGATGTAAATTTTTTTAATTTCAAACATAATAAAAGGACAATTTTGGTTTTCTATGACCAAAAGATCTACTTTTTTGTGTATATATATATTTTTTTTTTCAGATTTACACAGATCTACATGCACAGCAGATTACTGGTAAATAAATAAATAAATAATACAGACAACAACAATAATGACTATTGCTACTGTTGTTGTTATTATTAAATACAAAAATAATATAAAATGTATTTTTTATGTTGTACTTAGAGTAACAATAAGGTATTTTTATAGAGAATTATATAAAATAATAATAATAATAATAATAATAATAATAATAATAATAATAATATTTAAATAAATAAACATAGCAAAGCTTGTGAATAATTTTTCTTCCTCAAAACAACACCAAGAGATGCATACTGGACTAAAATTTTAAAAACAAAAAAACAAAGATTCGGTCTGATGGTTTCGGTGCACTGCTTGTGTAGTATATTGTGAGATGCTTTAGGAGCACAGATTTATTGAACTCTTGGTGATGGAGCACCTTTGAACGGACTGTTGTTTCAAGGCTTAACTCTACACTGGTGTTTTTGTCGCTGGTTAAGGTCAGTGTGTGCTGTGTGTGTGTGAAGGAAAGCTTAGCTCTGTGTTCACAGCTGGACGCATGTGTACAGACTATAAACTAATGCAGGGAACAGCTGGCAGCTCCATGACAACTGCGCATGGCAGTATACTGGGACCGCTAAACAGTTCACGCACTGAAACAGAGCTATTCACAAACATAAACAAATGCACAGGCATACCGAAACACTGTTAAAAATATGGACGTTATGGTGATGTGAATCTTTGTACCCACAGAACATAATTTTTATGACATTATTACAAGAAAATATATTTTAAAGGTTCCCTGAAATGCCCTGAAACACACAGCATTATTCTATGTAGTGACGTAATTTTAACTGAAACATATCGAGCTGCCCCGCCCCCTTTTTTAAAACTAGCCAATAGCGTTTGCTTATATATGCTCGGGCCAGAGCCGTTGAGCTCGGTAAAGAAGCATTTGACAGCCACTGTCTAGTAAATTACCCTTTAAATTCAATTTGAAACTCTTAGTAAAATAAAACAGTGGACATAATCATGCTGTGGCTGTGTAGTTGTAAAAGTTTTTAATATATGCAGACCCGCACATATGATCTGCGCCGTGCGATCGCATCTCTGGACCCGAGCCAAAATCTGGATCAGACTGTGCGCTGCCGTGGTTCATGTGAAACAACACTTTATTTGCATCAATAGAAAGCTTATTTACTGTCTGAATCGTTCCCTATCACCTTCATTGTGCACTACGAGTCATTCACCATACAGGAAACACTACACTGTAAACAAGTGACTGATCTCTCAACCGGCTCTTCAGTGTCTATTTATAGTGTAGGGGGCGGGCTCTTTGGATTCTAGAGAGCATTTGATTGGTCAGAAGATTTGATGAGAAGATAACGTATGATGAGACGTCAAAAAAATAGTTGAGCCGTTCTGGCAGAAGTGACGAACTGCAAGCTTTGAATGCTTATATCTTCTATATGTGAATTTTGTCACTATTTTGGAGCACACTACCTTATAGATAATCTTAAGACTAATATATTGAAACTAAAACCCCCCAAAAAAAGTATTTCATGGGGACTTCAACAACATATTATCTCATTACTATAAAAAACATATAATAAAAAAAAAAACTTTTAATTATGAGAAAATGTTGTTTTAATGCAAAAAAAATAATAATATTTAAACAACAAATTACCTTGTTATTATGAATTTTTATTATTATTATATATATATATATATATATATTTTTTTTTTTTTTCCCAGAAATAACATTCTTATGAGAAAATGTTTATTTTTAACAAGACAAGTTTTGTTTTTAGGTCATCTCATTATTATGAAAAAATATTTAGTTTTCTTGAAATTTGTTATGTGAAAAATATATATAATTTCATAACATCTCATTATTACTACATAAGTAAGCGAAAAAAAATTAAATGTGCAATTTTGCCACTCTATTTGCCACATATGCATGATGCGGCAACTGTTTTGTTTCATAATTCTGTTGTATTAAATATATTACATGAATATTGCTCTATTATAGTACCTGAACACATAAATGTACGCAATAATGTTACTGCATCCTTTTCACTAAGACGCTAGATGTGACTGGGTCAGTCAGTAATTTTAAGACATAATTTCGGCAAAATCCCCTGACACGTCTCAATAAGCCACCATGATGCCTGTAGCAAATTGAGTGCAGGAGAAGAAGAAAGAGGGAAGAAAAAAAGAGAAAGTAGCTTTGAAACAACTAAGCCTATTAGCATAATTTTCAAAGCCTCTCAGAATGCGAGTCCTCCTGTCGGAGCCATCCCTCTTCCTTGGTGCCATTGTACTGAATGTACTGCTCTGCTACAGAAGCTGGCACAATGGGAGCCCAGCATCGGCCACCACCTAATCCCCTATTGTGGCAGGTTTATGGCCGCCTCTTTTTAGGGGGCCCCTTAGCTTCCTCCGGAGCTGCCGGACCACACGGAATCGGCTGCCACTGATAAATCTCCAGTGCAGACAAAGAGATCGCAGGTCAGCCAAGGGTTCAGGGATTGTGCTGGCCACTTTTAATGTACGCTGACTGTCAGCCACAGGCATGACTGATAACAGAGGTATTATTTTCACAGAGGAGCACTGCCCAACACCAGCCATAAAACCTCCTATTCTAATCCAAATGACCTCCCTCTGGCTATTGTGAAGAGGACGCGATTCCGTGCAGAGCTCAAGTGCGATAACCATGGCCAACACAGCCGCGGAGAGAGGAGGGATCCGTCCGCCGAAGAATTACTGTCTATCTCTCCATTGTGTCCATGTGTGGGAGGACTAGCTGCCAACAGCCGACAACAAGGAGGTGTTCCATATGCCCACCCCCGAGACGCTGACAGAACATAAAAATTCAGGTGGCAGATTCGCTATCTGCTCAGCGTAGGTCTTTTCTTCCCCATCGCGTTTCCCCATCTCTGGTGATAAAAAACGCCTAGAAATCTAATGGGCCGAAGAAATTATTCAAATGCTTGTGCTACTACTCCACCCACGTCATCAATGAATACATGCATATGGGATGCGTGTGAGAGTGTGAATTCTTTTTGGCTCTGTTCCAAAACTTCTACAGTCTACATAGACATTGGCAGCATCTTAACCTCCCAAGTGACTGATTTGGAACACTCTAAATGGGCAGAAACTAACAATCTGTAATGGAAAGACACAACTTACAACTCATTCGATATTAGCATGTTGCTAAGCAAACAATGCAAGACTACAACTTACAACTCATTCCAATAGAGTCTGATATTAGCATATTGCTAAGATAATGATAGAGTTCAATGTTAGCATGTTGCTAAGCTAACAATTCAAGACTACAATTTAAAAACCATTCCAATGGATTTTGATGTTAGCTTGTTGCTAAGCTAGCAATGCAAGGGTTCAACTTACAACTCATTTTGATATAGTTTGATGTTAGCATGTTGCTAAACTAACGATACTATGACATGGTTTCACAGACGAGGCTTAGACTAAACCAGGATTAGGCCATAGTTCAATTAGGACATTTAAGTATTTATTTATTTATTTTTAATAAACATGCCTATTGTTGATTATCTTGAGACAAAACAATGACATTGATATGTTTTATATGTTTCTTTAAGTTGAAACAGCTCAGACTTACATTCAAATTTTGAAGTAGGCTCAAGCCTTGGGTACAACTTCAAGTTTAATGCTAGCATGTTGCTAAGCCAACAATGAAAAAGTGAACGGGAAAACAGCTTTCAGAGCTAACATCACTGAAAATGTATGTGCTGGCATTAGTGCACTTTATAGAGTATGATGTTAGCATGTTGCTAAGCTAGCAATTCAAAACTACAATAAGCCTAAACATGCAAAACAAACCAATGCGAATAAAATATTGGTATATAAAAAAAAAAAAAATTAATATTTCTCTCAGTTCCTCCACCATGTTGGATATAGTTTTTCTTTCTTGTTCTTTTTTTCTTCTTCACAGAGCTTGTCACAAAACATTTATAGGACTGCCTTCTACACTCAGCATCCCAGTGAAGATACCTTCGAATTTGGCTAAACTTAGGTATCTTTGGAGGCAGTGTATTTAATATAATTATCATAATTACCTTTTGGAGCAGTCTTCGCAAATGGAAACTGTTCCTACAACGCCCTAAAATGGTGCCTTTGCAGGCAGTTCACTAGGTTTTGGAGCAGAGCGCTGAGTGTGTTTCTTGTGTGTGTGCTAAGTAACGGAGGAGAGAGCACTCTAAACAAAAGCCTGTGCGAATGACCAGCATGTGTGAGGAATAAGTGTCCTCCTTTTTAAGAGTGCTGAAATAGGTCATCTCCAACACTTCATAAAAACAACACTGTGCTCCAAGTGAGGACAGCCCACTTCCTCTTTTACCAGCTCCTGACCAGGAATATATTTGCATTCCATGCACAAGAAACAAAATAGCAGGGTTCTCTGGAACACTTTAGGATAGGGATCAATTCTCACTATTAACCATTTACTTATTAGCATGCACATTATTATCATATTTACTGTTTATTAGTACTTTTAAAGCACATATTCTACACCCCTAATCCTAAACTTAACAACTACCTTACTGAATATTAATAAGCATCAAATTAGGAGTTTATTGAGGCAAAGTCGTAGTTACTTAATTTTAAATAGTGAAAACAAGTTGGACTATAAAATAAAGTGTGACCCAATGTCTCATCCCTAAGATCATTATTAAAGGCACTGTTCACTCAAAAAACTAAAATTCTTTCATCATTTACTTGCCATCATCTTTCAAATTGAGATGAATTTCTGTGAAACACAAAAAGTGATTGTTTGAGTGATAGCCTAGCTGTTCTTTTCCACACTGAAAGACTATTGGAATGACATACCATCTGAGACTGAGTAAACGATGACAGAATTTTCGTTTTTTGGTGAGCTATTTCTTTGAAAGCCAAAAATGTGTAAATGTGATTTCACAAATCCCAGTTTTATACATCATAGCCTTGATTAATACCCATTCTTACGAAGAGTGACATGCGATTTTATTTTCGCAGTTTATTTACACAGCTGAAGTCTTGCTTGGCCAGTGTGTGTTCAGTAACTTTATCAAGGGAACTAAAGTAATGCTCAGCAAGAGGATTTAAACCGCTGCACTAGAATCTGTTGAATTTTCTAGAAAGTCATTGCCAAACCACAGCTTTTCATTGTAACCATATGGCCGGTCCCCGTAGTCACCTTCCTGCTTACTTCACACCTGCTGTTCCAGGAGAAAACATGAAGCTGTTCAAACAGCAGATGAATGATCACTCATTTACTGGAGATCATTCTCAAGATCCCATTTAGTTTCCAAATGACCGGGGAGCCCTGGTAACCCACACCCAATGTTCTGACCAAATCATTAATAAAACTGGATTTGCATTTCCTGAAGGAAATACCAGTGCTTGCAAGGCAGAAACTGGAAAGTTTTAGGTAACTTTAGGTTTGAGGCGTTGAAAAAAATGGTGCAGCAGAGTTGCTTGTTACAGTGCGACAGTCAATCCGCAATTTGTAATTTTAAAGTTCAATGCATAACCGGATAGTTGCTGGGAGTGTATGTACCTCAAGTTTTGCTGAATTTCATAGTCCTGTGATCCAGATTCTGGCACTGAAGATATGTCACTTGCTCATAATTAAGCTGTAAGCATGAAGGGCCCGTAGGAGGCCTCGGCTGCCTGAATATAAAATATCCAGAGAAAAGATCAGGTTATTCAGCGATCAGCAGCTCCTGCAAGGGTCAGGAAGGGGTCTGACGCCCTGGCCGTTACGGGCAGCTAACAGAGCGAGGATGCTATTTAGATTCCTCCGGCAGGTGCCCCGTTCCAGCCCGGGCAGAGGGGCCCACAAATCAATCTTGTGTGTCGAGCCACTCCACAGGGTGTCCGCACATTTGTTAAGGCTTGCCTGCCAGCCAGTCCCCATTCGTCTCTCTGAGGAGGCCACTCTAGGGGAAAGGCTGTCTCACTAGTGGCCGCGCCGTGCAGGCTGGGTACGGGGAGCTGCGTCGCCATAAATCAGCGGGCCCCTGCACGGAGCTGCGCGATGAGGCTGTCAGGGTCGGAGGAGACGCGCCATCGCAGGTGATCCACAGACACCGTGGCAGGACAGCACTGAAACATCAAGAGTCTCTTCTTACGCGCCCTCAGACAGCTGTTGAGAATGTCCCTCTCTTTCTTCATAAATACCCACGCTCACACTGACAAGCGCTCACGCTATGCTCTTCTGTTTGTTAACAGTGTGTTACATAAAATGCCCTCCTGCGGCTCGGCTCCTGAGCCACGGATATTTTCTGATGACACAGCAGAGCGGCAGAATTTATGAGACTAGAATAAACCTTTTCTGAAAAGTACAAGTGCTTGCAAACAACCTCAGGCTTTGTCAGAGATTAAATGTGAATGCGGCGGGTTGCTTGATGCCTGTGCTTTGACAGTGAGAAAAGAATGGAAAAAGCGCAAGGGTTTTGAAATGAGCCCAACGCCAAGGGAGCGAGCTCCTCTGGGTCCTCCAAAGATATCTTGAGCGCACCAAGAAAGGGAATGCTTGAGGAGGGCTGACATTTTACACAACACCTCCTCTTTATACAAGGAGAGGGGCAATTATCAGACTGTTTGCACCAGTCAGGGGGGCAATTACCTGAGAGAAAGGTCAGAAGCGGTGTTCTGCTCCAGGTCCTCTTTCACAGGATTGATTGCTAACCTCGGTTTATCGCCGGTACTGATACGCTTGGTCTCAAGTGATTTTGTCTCCTTGGACTTACTGAGATTTCCTGACACAGTTCTCTGACAGACCTTTGTTTCCACCAACTAAGGTCTTTACATGAAGGGTGGTCAGCTGGATGAGTTGATCTTTGCTGTTGTTATGGCATATTACATGTACATTTAAATAAATACATCCCTTTTCTAAAATAATATAATTAATTAAAATGAATTTATTTTTATATGAAAACCTCACATATTTTTTTTCACCTTCATGTTCCTGCCATTTCCTTTTCCCCAATAATGATATATTAATAATGAATATTGGATTCAATCTTTTTAGCAACTTGTTTTTCTTTCATTTAGCACATGTTTTGCTTTTTCTTTTTGGAACTGACTGACTGTGTGAGTCCAAGATTTTTGAATGAACTTGCTAAATTTATTTATTTTTATTTTATTTTATTTTTTTTACATATAATGAGGTCTACAACAAATCAGAAAAAAAAAACAACTGTGCTAACCGAAACAAAACAAGTTGACAACAATTTAAAATTTGTTTATAATACAGAATAATCTGAGATACAAGCAATTTTAAAAAGGCTGGTCATCACACCAAATTAGGTAGAGGATTTTCAGGTAGCACAGGCTGTTAACATTATGACAGGAATGACCAACAAATCATTTATGCAATCATATATAACATATATGTTAATATGCCACTGTTACTACTACAACTACTAGCTTTTTCATTTATAATATAATAATTAAAACAGAAGCAAGGAAACCCACTGTACATCAGACAAAACTTTAGTCTGTAGTGCCAAATCTGCTCTGGGTGGTTAATATAAAGGGGGACATAAGGCCATGCCTTCTATCACATAAACCAGTGTTCAGCTTGTTTCTGCTCAGCCTTCAATCTAAGCACCGCACAGTGCTGAAAGAATACCTCACACTTCAAGACACAAGTTACATTCCATGCTAAATTACTGTTATAGACTCACACATCTCCCAGATTCAATCTCACAAACTGCCTGGATTCAAACTTTCTCTTTCTATCTCTTTCTCTCTCTCTCTCTTGCACACTCTTTCTTTATCCTCAGTGTTCCTGCTCCTTCAAGAAATGCTCATACAGCAGAACACAACTTTAGATAAAGAATCATTTTGCTGGAATTTTTGAGGCGTCTGCATAAACTTGGATTGAGTGGGAAACAATGGCTTAATCTTCACTGTTACAGAACATCATGGCTCTTTCTGTAAGATCTTATACGTTCACTCAAAGCAGGAACACATCACATGACACACAGGAGAAAATAATGTACTAAAACGTGTACACGATTACTACTGCATTCCCTCGATTTACGTTTGCATTCACTCGATTTATAAATCGTGTGCTCAATTTCGCAAATCGAGTGAACGCAATAGTAAAACATGGCAACACAGCAGTAATTGTGTACACGTTTTAGTAAACTAAGGGAACGAATTAGTAAATCGTGAGCACAATTTATTTATTTTTTCTTGCATGTCATGTGCAGGGCTCCCTACAGAACAAACGCATTGACACTTTTCAGTTCTTCTCAGCACACTAACAAATACTTCTAACTGGCATAGAACAGGCTTTTAGGAAAGAATATTGTGCTTACAAGAGCTTTTGTGGAAGAAATAATTTGCCAAAGGTTTCAGTCTACACATAAGTCCTTAGTGTTTTTTTTGTACATCTGTTTTTTTTTTTTTTTTTTTTACCTATCCAGGTCTATTATTGCAGTGTATATGTATGTATACACACACACACACACACACACACACAAACATATACAGTTGTGCTCATAAGTTTGCATACCCCTTGGAGAAATATGTTAAGAATTTTATAAGAATAATACAGCTAAAAATAACCCTGTTCAAAAGTTTACATACACTTAAATCTTAATACCGTGTGTCATTTCCTGTGTGATGTGTTTTTCTGTTTTGTGATAGTTGTTCATGAGTCCTGTGTTGGTCCTGAGCAGTTATTGAGCTGCCTGCTGTTCTTCAGAAAAATCCCCCAGCTCTTGCACATTCCTAGATTTTCAGCATCTTCTGCATTTTTGAACCTTTTCCAAAAGTGACTGTACAATTTTGAGATCCATCTTTTTACATATGTATATTTTGACATGCAATGTATGTGTCTAAATACATGCATGTGTCTGGATAATTAAATGACTGTACTAAACTTACACTACAAAAAGTTTAAAGTATTTACACTTAATATTTAATATGTAAGTATTAAACTTTTTTTTTTTTGCTTCTAGGGAAAAAGATAAAAAGAAAACATCCACAGTAATCAACATCATGCCATAAATGCTGTCGATAGAGACTGAATGAAGCCCGAAACATTCCTTTAATTCATCTGACAACCAGCCATCTGGTGGGAGAGCTTGGGGTTTGTAAAGTCGAGAAGCGAGGGAGATTTTATAGATGGAGGCCTATCAAGGGAGCAGCCTTGGTCTCTGGCCTTTAGCAACTCACTATTAGTTACACTGATAGATCTCTTAAGACATCAGAGGGGAGATTAGAACACACTTTACTGTGAAAAACAATCCCTTCAGCGGGCCCCTCTACCACAGCCTGATCGATGCGCACTCAAACAGGCCTTGTCAGGGCTGGGCCACTTTGATTGGCTGGCACTGAGGAACAGACAGCAGACAAGCTGACAGCGACCCTCCCCATAAGCCTCCCATCGATCTTGTGAAGGCCCTGCTGCCACACACACAGAGATGCTGTCTGTCCCCCGCTGCCATGCGGACATTGCAGAGAGCACACAGCATGTCACCGTGCCGTGACACGTACATGCCAACACATGCTTTCTTACACACAAGCACACACGCTGTCTTTCCCACATGTGTGACGAGGGAAGAAACAGAATGAAATGTTGCACAAATGGCCATTTTGTGAAGGTCCTTTTGTTAAGAAAATTCCTTGTATTTTCACAGTTGATGACTGCAGACTAAGCGTTTTTTTTGTGTGTGTGTGTTTGTTTTTTACAAAAGAAGATCTAAGTGGGTTATTATGGAAGCCTGTTTTCACCACAGAGTCAAAATAAAGGTAATTGCGACTTTTTATCTCACAATTCTGACTTTTCCTCGCAATTTTGAGTTCATATCTCACAATTTCACCAACATAAGCACAGAATTAAGATGTACAATGTAGGTCAAAACCTCATACTGTAAATGAAGGTCTACATTTCAGTGCCTTTCCACAGAGACTTCATGAGACTTCTCCTGCTCGCATTGTGATCTGTGATCTAACGCTTTGAGTGACCCACCATATTTATTTTAAAATATTGTATATATCCCTCCATGGAATATTTAATTCACACTTGAATTGTGGCTCTTTTGTGTCCAAAATTGTTCAAAAACATCATGGTACAAGGTTTTCACACTGACAGCTGTCATTGTAAGTAAGTGAGCAGCTCCATTTGTTTGTCCGAGGGAGCAACAGTAACTAAGGGGGGCGGGGCTTACCAACAGGTCAATTGTGAGAAAAAAGGTTTATTTTTTTTAGTGTTATCAATCAATTTAAAAAAGACACAGTAGTAGCAGTTATAAGTGGGGTATCCAGCCCTAGGCTCCACCCCTGTGTTAACAGTGTTAAATTGAAAAAAAATAAATTAATTAATAATCGTGAAAACATACATTTTGACAGCAATATATATATATATTTTTTTTGATGGCTGAAATAGGCTTCTATAAGTTCTAAATTGATACTAGAGAACAATATTTAAATTAAACGTATATGGTGCATTTACAGATACATTATGTATTATACATTATTTATATAGTGCCTGCAATGACTATGAGTCCTAAATGACTTCTACTTTAACTAATTTATCTTTATCTAAGTGCTGAAATGCCAGAGTGAAAAATTCCATTTGCATAAGTACTCACTTGAAGAAGCTACAAATGAGAAACTAACAAGGACACAATTGCCTTATAATTGGTCCCTGTTCCAGTGAATCATTAAAATAACTTCCACATTTTGAATCATTATGAGGGACAGCTGAGAAAATGAACACTAAAGTGCAGTCCAAAGAAGATTTTTGCATTATATAAGCTTATTACAACAAGTGTTTGGGAGTCCCAGCAGAATCGGTTTAATTACCTGAAAGTGGACTGCAGTCTGGGGCTGGGCTATACTTTTTGTGTTTATCATTTGATGGTAAAATTGGTCAGGCGCTAGAGATTTAGCTGTAGGCTACCTTTTATACCACAGTGCATACTGTATGCACAAAGGTAAGAGTAGATAACACTGTTTAATGCTATTTACACATGAAAGTGGAGAGGAAACATTCAGAAATGTGGAAATATAGAGTGGGATGTGTCCTAAACAAGTCACAAAGATTGGGAAATTTTGGCACAATATATGCCAAATTAATATTCAATTCATGTGAATCTGAACCGTTCAAAAGTTTTAACCCCATTAAAAATGTTATACATATCCAACAAAATCTGACGGCAATTCATGACAGTTTTATGTTTTGGCAAATTTGAGGCGACTGTAATTTCTATGAATTTGTACGATCTCATTCATAAGATTTCGTATGATCTGATTATGCCCAGTAACAGCTAGGTTTAGGGGTGGACTTTTATGATTACTTTTTTCTAAAAATTGCAATTCGTACAAAAGCGCCACTTTGTAAAATAGTTATGTATTCCTGTTCCCTTGTTTGTTCATTAAAATTGGCATGCAAAAGAAATCCCAATCATCTTTTCTTCTCGTTCTATTAAATAATGTATATCCGAAAGAAACTGCATGATTATGATTGACAGAAAAGTTGTCAGAGAAGAAACTGACGTTAATGTTTTTTGATTATTATAAAGATTATGAGGGCACATTAATAAAAATAACATGCATAAATATTTTACAATAAACAATGCAATATGGTTATATTGGTAAGTTTTGATTTCATTCTCACTTTCTCCACTCAAAACTTGTATTTTTTACTATCTGTGGCTAAAACATACAATTGCAAGTTATTTGCAGAGAAAAAGTTTTATTAAGTTATTTCAATAACAATTCATGTATTATTCTTAAGGAAACATTAAACTAAAAATCTTTTGTAGTGCACCTTACATATTGTGGCTAATTTAATGCTTCCATCTACCAATAAAAGTGTAATGTTTTCCACATTTTAACAATCCATTCTGCAGATTTCCCCCCTGCAGTTTCCATCTGGACCTGCATATCAGTCATTCCAGAGGTGTTATGCGGACAGAAATCGTTGATACAGTGATGAACCCACAACATTTCTGTTTTTTTTCACAATGAAACACGGGGCTGGAGTTGACATGCTGCTGATGAGGGGTTTTGTTAGGGGGCTAAAGCCCCGAACAATGTGATTACAGTAGGGCTTCCAGAGGACGAATGTGATGAGGAAATCATAGGATCAGAGGAATGTCCCCCTACTGGGCGCACACATGGTATTTCGCTCTATTCCACCTCTTCTAGCTCACCGCTGTGACTCGGACAATGAGCCCTGCAAAGCCCATGACCACTCTCGCTGGTGCAGGATTGCAAAAACTGTGTCAGAGAGCCAGTGGGCCCCATAACTCCGCCTGGAGAGCCTTTATGCCATGCAGCTATTTGGCGTCCACACATTCCCTTCAATAGGACAAAGCAACATGGCCAACCCAAGCTTATATTTAACATGAATAATGAACATGCATGTAAATGGCTTTCAGAGAGTCATAAATAGAGCCTGACGCAGATTCACTGACCCAACGGCTGGACTGGCGTAAGAGTGGCCAATGATGATAAATGGCATCTATTTATTGGCATGTATTTCGCTTGGCAAAAATATTGGCTTTGGATGAACTTCCCTCAGCTCTGTTAATGCATTTCGAGACCTCCTCTGGCATTGATTTATCCTAAATACAGCAGCAATCATAATTAGCCCAATTAAAGTGATGAGTAATAACCATGCCGATTCTTCATACACCTGGAGACAATTTTCTGATGCTCTACACTATGGTGCATTAATTACCATTGATCCACAGCATGCAATTTCCATTTGCACATTGTTCTACAAATCTCAGCTGTAATTTACCCTGAGCAAACAATTATGCAAGATTAGTATTCCTTTAGTGACAGTAGCACAGAGAAAAACAAAGTTGCAACGCCGGTGTAGGGATCTATGGAAAGAGCCTCATATGCTTCATATATATATATATATATATATATATATATATATATATATATATATATATATATATAAAGTTTAAATAGAGATATTAAAAGATCTGAGGCTGCATGTTTTATGTATGATACTGTGATTAACACCTAACTTTCAACAATCACATGCAGTGTGATCGGATATCACTTCTAGACACTCGTTTGCATAATAACTACATGCAAATGAAACTTAACAAGCAGTCATATCTATTTAAATGTAAATCAATGTATTCATAGGTCTGTCCTCATTAAACATGGCAGGCTGTTAACTCAGAATACTCAGATGAAAGAAAAATCGTGAATGTGATCTCATTAATATCTCAATTGTTTCTCCAATACAGCAGTGAGATTAAAAGGACAGCAAATGGACATTGGCTAAAGTCTCTGATTTTTTTTTTCTCCCAAGACATAGTAATAGCAAGCTGGATTCTAAGTCTTTTCTACTCTAGAGTCACATGATCATTCAATATACTGATATGCTACTCAAGAAATATTTATAATTATCAGTGTTGAAAACAGTTAAAATGGTGAAGTTTTTTTCTTCTTCTTCTAGTATTCTTTGATAAAAACTCCAAAGAACAGCATTCATTTTAAATAGAAAACTTTTGTCATGTTTTATATGTCTTTAATGGCACTTTTGACCAATTTAGTGCATCCTTGCGGAATTAAAGTATTTTCTTTAAAATATAAAATCAAATGTTTCTGACCCCAATCTTTATGAAACCTAACTGAAAACCCCATTAAGTCTCCTGAAAAAGGAAATTTTAAGCAATATAATTTCCCTTTGGGAAGGTCTGCAATCACAAAATAATATTTTACTTTCTAAACTGTGACTGTGCGAGGGTAAAAAAAAAAAAAAAAAACTATAGTCTGAAATTTGTTATTAGTGCTCTGTTTCAGACATACACCTCATAATCTGTTTTCCATTTCTTATTAGAGTCGTTGTGCTCCGCTGTTGTGGTTTCCAGTCATCCATCCGACAGCACTGTTAAGTCTTAATGCATGGAGAGTGTCAAAACACAGATATAATGTGCAATTAAACATGACTATTACTTGTTTCATAGACATGACTCTCCGTAAAACGAGTCGGTTTCAGCTGTTTAAATGCTGCAAGTCTTTTTTAATGGGAAATGAAGAGGTTCTGATGTCATGGTTTTACTGCTCTGCTCTGGGAGTGAGTCTTTTCTTTGGCCTCATAATCTCTGAGGAGCACAATAAATGAGCACAGGCTTTATACTTTAATTGTGTAACACCGTCTCAGTAAGTGGTCTTTGGCAACAGAGCTGACATTCCATTGGCAAGACTAGAGAATCAAGGAAAGTTAAAGACGGATAACAAACGCAACTCATCAATTTAACAGATTTCAGCTGTGGTTGAAGATCCACCCTGTCAGTCAAGAGACTTTTTTGAAGAAACAAGTAGCCAGCATGATTGCCTTAGTGAGAAATCGCTTTTAAGAGAATATTGAGTAAAGTTACTTGTTTTGTTGCTAAACGAATCTGCGTTTTGAACAAATCTGTAAAAACGAATCAATGATTCACTTTAAGAACTTTTCTGAATGAACCAGCATTTTAAATAAATTGGTTGAGTCTGTGTTTTTAACTAAAACTTTCAATTCAAAATTGAATGACTCCCTTATAAAGATAGTCACTTTAAGAATTTCTGAATGAATGTGCTGAATAAGTGACACAATTATTTGTTCACTGAAACAGTCACTTGTGTAATTGAGTGGTTGAGTGGAAAAAATCAAATGACTCACTTCTAACATCAGTCACCTATTTAGTTTTTGAATGAATAAGCATTCCTGATTGAATCTCTTAAAAAAATGATACAAAGACAGTCACTTTTTTTGTAACTGAATGAATCCGCATTTTTAAATAAAACATTTTCACTGGTTGAGTGAATGATTCAAATTACTCACTGAGACAGCCACTGGGTGCAATGATTCATCATTTTATATATCAGACAGATCTTTCCTGTTAAAGTGAGTGTTTTTTGGTCAAAATAATTTGCATTGTGTACTGGACTAGACTAAAATTACCAAGAAGGCTCAGAAATCCAAAATGTAAATCCTCAACCTTTAAAAACCAATCGGTTTCATTCCATTTGTCAAATATCTCAACGGTGGAATCTTAGCGGAAATATGTTGCGAGATTAAAAGAGAAAACGAGGCCGGAAGTGCCTGCCGGTCAATTTTCCATGATGAGTATATTAATCTTAGCAGACTGCTCTCTGTGGCATTTGGAGTCTCTCTCTACGGTCCCTAGCACTGGCTGTATGTGTTTAAAGACACGGCTCATGGACAGTGGCTTCCTGAAAGGTCATTGCACGTCTCAAAGGCATCCCACAACCTTTAAAGGTCTTCTCTTTTGTCCCCTCTTTAAGTGGCAGATGCATCAAAGTCCGTTCTGTTTGAAGCATTTCCAAACAGATAGATTACAAGTTCAGATGTGCTGGATAAATTAAAGTGCAAAATGACGCCACGGGGCTGTACTTTACAGATTTAGCACCTGATAGCATCTCCACTGAACATCCTAAATGAAAAAAGTCTCTCTGTTGAGTCTCGGCTCAGATTGACGCTCCTGGCTTTCATCACTTTAAGCCAGAGAGCGCAATGCTTTTTCCGGGTAGCTTTTGTAGCATCCATGCACTGTTGCTCTGGAATATCCACTGTTATGCTTGGCACTCAAGGTGGAGAGCAGACTCAAAGGTTGGAGAGCGGTACAAGTGCACTGGAGCTTGAAATGCTTTAATAAGCTGAGGGTGCAGAAATTGTGGTCTCTCTGGAATGATGCATGTGTGTTTGTCTCTCTGATGTCGGCCCCTCTGCTTCTCCAGCTGGTAGGGGCGATGCAAAACCATCCTGTGTGAACTTTAGACCTGGTTTCCTACTGTATATCTCATCTGTGCTGTGTTTGTCCTGAAACGTATGCTTTTCATGGCTGGTGGAGGGCGCTTTGGACAGCTTGTCATCCTTGTGCGTTAGAAGCAACTGTAATCAGCATAATGTGGATTCAACTGAACATGACCTCTAGGCAAGTTTGGAGGGGCCCTTGCCTCACTGCTTTGGTCCTAAAAACAGTCCGGTGAGAGAGAACAAAGTCAGTAGTTGTGGATCTTAGTAGTTGCGGATCTAACGTTACTGGTCATCCGAGAACCGATGCATCCGGTTCTTGACTCGTAAACGAGTCATTATCTGGCTCGGCTCGGTGTTCATCTCTCTCTTCACAGCAGTTCAGTCAGCACGCGCAGTCTTCTTAATCGCTTGATTCGCTCAATGATGTGCCAGCTTCATCAAACCTCCCATCTACAGTTCTGGCAGTGGTTTGTAATGGAATGATTCGTAACATTTTTATAATTGTAACGAGTAACGATGCAGCACATAAAAAAAATATCAGAGTAAAAGTATTAAACTCAGCGAAAATATGTACTGAAGTAAAAGTGGAAGTAGGAGAAAAAATAATACTCTAGTAAAGTACAGATACCGCCTTTTAGTACTTAAGTACAGTAGTGAAGTAGTTCTACTTCGTTACTATACATCTCTGACTGATTTACGTAAAACGTAGCTTGAGGCACACTCCATTGAATGTGTACAGGTGGCAATATTGAGCCATTTTGCCACACTCACTTCTGAAACCCATATCAGATGTTAATTTTCGCCAGTTCTGATGCTTGTGCACAGTTTAATGAGTTTTGGAGCATGTTTAGTCCTTCGAAAATGTGATTCACTTTGAAAAAGAAAATGAAAAGAAAAAGAAAAAAATATATATTGTTTTCCCAAAAGGTCCTTGAAAATACAGCTTTGTGGAGGAAGTATTTTGAGAAACTCTGGTTGCTTGATATCTGCCTTCTTCATGCAGGAGAGGGGTGGAGCACAGCATGCCCACTTCATCAAATGGACACCTGAAGCTATCCCAGGAGGCTGCAGTGTAGCAACCAATATAACTGGAAGGGGACATGCCCTCCTTAGCTTTTAGGAGATAAATATTATAGTTCAAAAGTTTCATTTTGATTGCCAATCATTGCAACCATTGGCAGTCATTTAAAAAAATGCAACAATTAAAACCACTTCATCCATAAATGTTACAATTCTGCAACAAATCTGTGAAATCCAGGTAGGCCTACTGGGCGAACAACACAATTTATATTTATGTGCAATGCTAATGAGTTCTATACAGTGTCCCTCTTTTTTTTTTTTTTCAGACAGTCCCAATGTCCTTGCCAGGATGCCTGAAAAAAACAAAAGCGTGTGACCCATGGGACACTGGCGCACAACATGCTGGATGTGCTTATTTGCAAATGCAACAAACAAACATGTGCAGGACAATGCAGGTGTAGTATTAAGCACTTTTAGTTCCTAAAGCATAAACAATGCATATAAAGTGATTACGGTGCAGGATAATTGCCAGAAACAATTGCCTTGAAAGAACCCGTCTGGGTCAGGATATAAAGAGTGTAATAGTACTGTAAATGTCTGCGGTGTAAATGGAAGTGCACTTTAAGGGCTAATGAGAGACAAAGGTTATGCTGTCATGTGCATTACATCTGCCCGCTTCTCTCTGGTTAACTATAACGATCTTAGTGAATCGACAACGCTGCTGAGGCGCCACACAAATGAATCCCCAGTAGACATGCTGAGGTCTCATTGCAGAGCGCTGTGATTAAGATGAAGCACTCAAACACAAACAAAGCAAACCCACATCTAACATCAAAGAGTGCGGTCAAGGACTTTGCTGTGCTTGTCCCAGTGCTCTGCTTAGGGATCTTGGGCAACATGAATGACCGAAGGGACACAAGGTCTGACTTAGAAATACCAGAGTGGCTTCGCATTGTTTTAAAATAAACTCTGTCTCTGGAAGAAGCGTCAGAGGATGTGACAGTGTAAGAATTCAGAGAATGGCCTGCTTGTATTTGCTCTCAATGTATGGTCCATCTATCATCTTTCACATTTTACATCTGGTTTTAGAACAAAAAAATCTAGAATTTAAAATAAAGCAAATAAGACAACCTTGATATTAATATTAATATTTTAGAATTTTTATATTTTTATGTTTGTTCAAAAAAAAATGTGTGTAAAAGTCTCTTTTTGGGGAAGTCGTGGACTAGTGCTGAGGTGCCTTTGAGCTAGGCATTGAACCCCCAACTGCTCCCCGGGCACCGCAGCATACATGGCTGCCCACTGCTCTGGGTGTGTGTTCACAGACTGCATTTATTTGATAAAAATACAGTAAAATAGTACTTATAAAAATCATATTTGTGATACAGTTTAATATATGATATAAGATCATATCATTTTTAGATTTGTTTTCTATTTTAATATATTTTTAATGTAAATTGTTTTCTCCTGTCTTCAGTGTCACATGATTCTTCAGAAATCATTTTAATATGCTGGTTTTGTGCAAATAAATAAATAAAAATTATTATCGTATTATTATCAATATTGAAAAGAGCTGTGCTGTGCTATATGCATAAAAATATTTTTGTGAAAATTTTGACTTTTTTCAGGATTCTTTGATGAATAGAAAGTTCAAAATAACAGAATTTATATTACGTTAAACAGATTTTTTTGTAGCATTATAAATGTCTTTACAGTCACTTTATTAATAATCTAATCTAATCTAATCTAATATAACATAATATAATGTTAAATAGTGTTGGGCAATGACTAAGTTTTTTTAAATCGTGTTTAATCACATTATTGTCTATGATTAATCCCAATTAATTGCATTGTCATGCACAAAACTAATAATGCATTCAAAAGTAGTGTATTGTGCACTTTTTTTCATTTAAAAGTATGCCTACTACTATAGGAACAAAAGTGTAATAACATTTGGTTTGCAAACACTTTGAAACAAATAAGATGCTTTTTACAGCAGTGTTCCTTTTACATAGTGGCAATTCAAATATTTATTGTAGCCTAAATCTCAACATTGATGTAATTAAATTATATAAACAATATATAATATATATAATATAAAACAAACCATTTTTCACTGCCAGTACATTACAAGTTTTTATAGAAAATATTTTATAGTTTGTTATAAAAAAACAAGTTATTCTCAGAGTCCAGAGCCTTGATTATAACATTATAACAGGCACCTTTCTATTAGCGACCTGTATGATCGCGGGACCCATCGCAGCAGAGTGGGGCGCGGGACAACACTTGGGACGGGTAGAGACTCGTATGTGCGGCAGAATAATTAGGGTGTCCTCACACTAGCCAATCTTAACCGTGCCGAAAACGTTTAACCCCCAAAACCTGGTTCATTTGATTAGTATGATCGCTCGTTTAGCAGTCCCTGGCTCGGTTGGAAGAGGAGGGCAAGAGCACGGTTCAGTTATATATAGATCAGTGAGTATGAGCGCTAACCACCCCGGAGTGCAGATCTTCTGATACGTGCTGCATTATAGCATGAAAAAAGTGTTACCGCGTCCCATACGACTCAAAATAATAAACCACAAAGTTAACAAAATGAATGACTCCAGTATGTTTAGTGAGAGCGCTTCTTTGCTGTTTTCACATGCTATCGGAAACTTCCTTTCCACCTTATAAAGTAGTGATTACAAGCTCATTGCATTCTTTTCTGTCAAAAATAACAGTGGACAGTGGTTTGTGAATGTTGATGCTTAGCCTAAATACTTTGATCAGAAGCATCCCCTCCTGTGACCCATGTCTGTATGTGTATTCAGAGCCAGTGAGCAACAGACTTTCATAACAACAATTCAAAAAATTACGTTAATGCGCGATAAAATAATTGTCGGCTTTAATCAATTAATGCGTTAACGTGATAATAACGTTTAAACTTGCCCAGCCTTAAAAATAATATAACACTGAACAGTAGAGTTATTATAAGGATGAATATCTTTACAGAAAAACAAGACAAAAACAGCATGAAACATATGAAAGCTTTTCTAAAACCTCCGAGAGTAATAAAGGAGTGAGGATCTCATTAATAACAGTGCTGTCAAAATTCAACTATGATTTCAGAAAAAAAAAACAGACATTCAGCTCTGAGAGAGGCATCCATTGTGTTTGTCCTTGTGAATGGTGCGCTTCCCCCTGCGTGCAGAGAGAGAAAGAGAGAGAGAGAGAGAGAGAGAGAGTCTCAGACCGAAGCAGGCCTGGAACAGTGCTTGTCAGAGAGGCCTTGTCCTGCTGTCAGGCCAGCACCACGCTCATCGATCACAGTCACACCCCCTTCCAGCCTGTGTCCCATCCACCATCGGGGGTCCATGCCGCATAAACAGCCCTATCCACTGCTCGCATCTGCCGCCTGGGGCCTGCATTCCAGGGCCTGCGGATACCATCTTTGAAGTGAAAGCACTGGGTTCGCTTCAGAAAGAGTCCTCTATCCCTTCGGACTCCCTCTTACTTCGGCGCTTTGGAAGGTGAGGCCATAAAGGAACAGTTGGAAAAGCAAACAAGCTTTGACGCCTTGAAAAGACTCCTGCACATGGAGCAGCGGAACAGCCCTGGCACTGTAGTGCTCATCTTGTGCATTGAGATGCACGGCTTTCTTCACTTTAATTAATTCTCGGGTCAGGATTTCAGAATGGTGTCTTCAACACAAGCGCAGCATCTGTAAACCCACGCAGGTTATTTAGACGGCTGCTTTCCCACAAGATTCCTGCGCAGCTGATGTTTTGTGGAAGCATTATTATTGCTACAGGGGTTGCTGAGATTTAATTAGTTTTTGGTATAGAAAGTGGAATGATGGGATTTTCAAAAGTCAAATATCTCCTTGGGTGTTTACTCGGGAAAAATGCAGCTGGAAGACTACACAAATAACTCACCACCGAATTGATTTGTTTGCAGGATTAATTGACTTTTTGCACTGTAACAACATCCTTTTGGTTTCAGAATCGGATTGTATGGACAGCACTATTGACCTGGAAAAATAAACAGCGTTTCTGCTGTGTTTCACTAGAGTCTGCTGTCAGCAGAACTGCTCTTGACCGTTTGGACGAGTAACCTCTCGTGGTTATTATGTTGCAAGCACATCCCAAAGTAATCTCACATCATTTGGCCATGGAAAACGTCAAGACTGAGACTTTATGGCGGAAAATGCTTTGGGGTCACATATTCGTTGGAAAAACAGCTAGACAAATATTCAGGGAGCGAATGTCCCCTTGCTTGAAATTGATAGAAAAACCAAATGCAATGAGTCAGAGGTGCAATAATAGCTTCCATCTGGGACCTGACCTTAGTAAGGATAATTCCAGCATGAAAGGACTGAAAATGACAGCGCTCTAAAGAACAAGGCTTCGGCCGTGTGTGCGAGAAGCTGTTCTCTCCTGCGAAGGTGTTAAACAATTACCAGACCAGATGAAATCACAACTAACCGAGGACAAGTTTTATTACTTGTCTTATTTTAAAGGATAAAACTCTCTGAGTTAATGTTCTCTGATTCATTCAGAGTAATAATGAGCAAGCACACATCCCTCATCAATCAGCTCAACAGACAGCAATTTTTTTTTCCTCAACTATAGCTTATTTAGTTGGTCTGACACTCTGTCATTATGAATTACAACACAAACCACTGCCCTCCTGTTTCAAAAGGAGACAATGACAAGGGTCACAATCCCATGAGCTGTGCTTGAAGAAAATAACCGTTACATAATGCACACTAGTTAGGGCTGGGCGATATATCTAACGATATGATCATGCGCATCTAGTCAGTAAATCTGGTTCCGTGATTACCGCTAAATCACCATCACCTACTTTTAAATGGAGCGGCATTTAATAGACAAGCTACGCAATATTGCGCTCATTGTCACAGATGAATCGCCTTCGATAATGAACATGATATTGCGTAGCTTGTAAGTGATCTACGGCTCCGTCTATTAAATGCCGCCTCCAATTATAAGCAGGTGATGGTGATTTAGCGGTAATCATGGAACCAGATTTACTGAATAGATGCGCATGATCATATCGTTAGATATATCGGCCAGCCCTAACACTAGTACCACGTGATATGAGTAAACAATCTGAATATTGCAAAGCTCTATTTATTTGGTTAGATTTGTTAATTATGATTCTTATAGAAGATATTCACTCAGCGATATTTAAATACTGCGCCAGGAGCAAAATATATGCAGCTGTAAGTTCAATTCAATGTATTGAATCAGTTCAAGTTGTCTATTTTAATGAACTCTTTTTCAGTAATTCAGAAAGTATTTTTTTTTCTTGCATGGAAGGATGAATTTCTCTAAAAATAAATACATTTTACATTTTATTTCAGAGCAAACACTTGAATATTGATATACATATGACAAAAGTTTGAAAACTGTAGATGTAGCACACAAATAAATAAGTTAATTAATGAAGTATATTATATGTAATAAATAAAATGTGGTCTTGCATTCCAAACCAAGCTAATCATATGGTGATGATAAATAGATAAATAAATAAATAAATACATTAAATTTAAATATGCATATACTAAAGAGGAAAACTGTGCTTTTTCAACTAAAAAGGCCAAATACAAAGCACATAACTTTATAAAGTTACTAAATCAGTATGTATGTGTACATGTGTTCTCAGAGATTCCAGTCAGATGTCCTCAAACCCTCTCTCTCTTTCTCTCTCTCTCTCCCCAATCCCTACATAAATGTGCTGTAACTAAACACATGTGACCCGGTCGATATGAGACTGATTTCTGGGGCTTTATTATGTCACAGCCCCAGTGATTATGTGTGGTGTGCAGTATATTTTCCAGGTCCTGTCTGAAGCCCTATTTTATCTACTTATTATAGCCAATGGCCCCAACAAAGCACTGGACTGCAGACCCCAAAACAGAGAGACAAAAACAGCACATTGAGATTACTATTTCTCATTTCAAGTAGGAGAGATTTGGTTAGTGTGACCTACGGTAGCTGTTTTTTCGGGAGCATTGATGCGGATGGCAAAGTGGTGACTGGAGATCTCAAACGTACCTGTAGCATCGGATAATTATAGGAGTCCTTCTTCAATATCAGTCATCCTGAGCACAACGGATGGGACGGGGAACTCAGAGATCGAAATACAGTTGGTCCAGCAGCAAGGACAATCAGCGGTGAGAATCCAGAGGTGGAAAAAACAACTTTCCAGCCTCCATGTACTACCGTTACCCATGATTACTGCTTACGATTAGCGTGTACTAATTGTGCAACGAAATGAGAAATCTGCACAGATGACGATCTATTAAAGTCCCATCATCTGCTTGAGCGAGAGAGCACGACCCTTGAAGGAGGCCTCACTGCTGCATTAAGCTTTTTCAGGAGTGTTTCTAATTGTCCATCGAGGTGAGCACAAAACTATCCGAACTGACTGAGCACTCTTTAGGGACTTTCAGTCTTAGCAATCAGTGCATAAAATTAATGAGCTGTCCTGCTGCTGTGATTTGAAACAAAGCCGGGCAAGCAAATGCGTTCCACATCTGAGCCTCATGCTTTTGGGTATTGCAAAACTCAGCCTCATTATCATCAACGGCAACTCAAAGGAAACTCAAGACTCAGAACACACGAGCAACACAACCGCAGCGAGAGCCGCTGATTTTTGAAATCCTATTCAGAACGGAGCAAACAGTCTATAAATTCATCTCCTTTAAAGCACCGCCACTGTAGTCATCAAAGCAGAGCTTTTGTAACAAATCCTCTGTCTTCAAGAGTGCCTTTCAGTTGTCTGCGATGAGCAAAGTGAGGTATATGCAATAAAAAAAGAGTATATCACTTAAAGAGATAGTTCTGTCATTAATTACTCTCCCTCATGTCATTCCAAACCTGCAAGACTTTCGTTCATCTTCAGAACACAAATTAAGGCATTTTTGATGGAATCTGAGAGCTTTCTGACCCAAAAGACATCGAGGATATTACCACGATAAATGCACAGAAACGTAGCAAGGACATCGGTAAAATATTCCATGTGACATCGGGGGTTCAAAGTTAATTTTACAAAGCTATGAGAATACTTTTTGTGTGCACAGAAAACAATAATATCATAATTTATTAAGCAGTTCTTCTCCCTGGAATCATGCACCATTTTGGACAGCACACCAGAACATAATCAACGTAATCAGAGCTGTTTATGTGCAGTAGAAAGCAGTAATGTTTGTGTAGCTCAATTGGTAGAGCATTGTGTTATCAAGTGCAAGGTTGGGGGTTCGATTCCTCGTGAACACATGCTAGGTCAAAATTGTTAGCCTGAATGTACTGTAAGTCTGCTAAATGCATAAATTATTTTTTTTATTTATAAATTTATAAAGCGTGCACATGCTGAATGTACTGTAAACAACGCTCATTATGTTTTCATGAAATATATCTTAATTTGTGTTCTGAAGATGAACGAAGGTCTTACAGGTTTGGAACGGCATGAGGATGAAAAATTAATAACAGAATTTTCATTTTTAGGTGAACTATCCCTTTAAAATTCAATACAAATAAGCACCTATCCATCCATTCATCCATTCATACAGTTGAAATCATTCTTTGTGATTATTCGGAAATATAATTTTCTATATTCTAAGATCTCTAATCGGCAAAAACTATTTAAAAGTCACAAACAAATGCTGTTTTTTCATGCCTCTATGAAATAATGGTTTCAGTTTTCACAAAATATGAAGCGCACAACTGTTTTCTACATTGACAACAATAATAATAATAATAATAATAATAATCTTTGACTGAAAAAAATATCATTTAGAAAACTGTTATTTCAGATTGTAGTTATATTTCACAATGATACTGTTTTTACTGTATTTTTGATCGAACAAAAACAATCCTAAACAGTAGCACGTGGGATTTTTATTTAATTTATTTTTAAGTGAGGGACACCAGTAGAACTACATCAGGACAGATGTTCAGCCGCTTTGAGGTGGTGCATCACTAAACCATATCAGCCCTCAAATCTGTCTGAAAACCAAGAATAGCGTCTGTCAGGCTGTAATAAATCCAGCTTTTGGTTCGGAGGTTTCCATCCAGCTTTAAGGGCTTGTTAAAATAACCCATTGCACTTTCTGCCGCCGCATTAATAAGATCTGATAACTAATCAGGGATAGCGAGCACAGGGATTGTATATCTTGGAAAATCCAGCCGGAATGTAAACCATTGGCACTCTCAAAGGAGCCCCGTGGCAGCTGCTAACATGGGAAGCTTCGCAAAACAGACAGACATCCGGCTCACATACTCCTTTTATTTGCTGTTTTAAGATCAAATTATGGTTAGAAGAATTTCACACAGATTTTAGATCGTCGACTCGCTCTGTTTCATTATCATAATGGGATGTAATTTCCAATCCTGGACCAATTTAACTAAACAGTGCGGTGCAGCAGCCATGCAGCGAGACTCAATGAAAAATGTGCGAAAAACAACACAGAGGTTAGGATATGGTACAGTATTTCCACACTAGTAGTGCTGACACCGTTACAGTGGAGTCTTTCTGTCAGTGATAATGAATATGTGAAAATCCACTTAAGAATCACCTCTAGGTCTGCGGCTCTACTGATGCCGATAATTAAAATAACCTTCGTTTGATTGGTGGGAAATATATCACTTCTCGCCACAAGTTCACACATATTAGCACACAAGATCACACTCATTCACACACAAGCGCACACCCACACGTGCACATGCATACACGCATTCATGTTCGCATTAGAGAAACACTTCATTTGCATTTAGAACGCAAATCACTTTAAAGATAATACAGTCACATTAAGCTTCTCACTTTCTTGCAGGGCTAGCCAATATATAGTAGTAAAAATGTCTTATTTTAAGACTTCTCTTCCATATTCATGAACTTGAATATTTATGTATTTACTCGAAATAATTGCTAGTGTAATTTTTTTTTTTCTAATCAGAGCAACCATAGAAATAAATGCAATTAAAATCTAGTTCAAATAATCTTATTTAGCCATGTTTTCTGTTCTGTTTTTCATGAAATCATCACGAGAGAAATAGCAGTACATAATAATTAACTGCAATGTTTACTAACTGCAAGAAATATTTTTACTAACATATATTAAAAAAAAGAAAGGAAAATTGGGTACTTCCAACAATTTTTTGCCTTTTGGAGGAAGTTGCCCCACTTTGTGCCTGATACACCTTACATTATATTTGATATTATATTTTAGCGTTTTTAAATGATGATATAAACAATGTGTCTGGAACCAGTTCACTTAAACTGAAAATGTGATCTGAATCAACCTGCTACTTAAGTTTCATTTATTCCTCTTTATGCAAAAATAAATGACAACCTCTTTAGTAAACTTAACTGTCAAAGAAAAATCCACAATATTGTCACTACCAATTTTACCATGAATATATATTGTGAATAATAATTTTAAAAAGCTCCAGATTTGCTGTGCTTGTTTGTAGGGCTGCAAGAATGATTAACTGCCAAAAATGTGTCAATATATGTTCATATAAAATAAAATTGTCGTGGTGATAAAATTATTGTTTTTGTTGTTCTTCTTCTTCCTCCTTTATTTTATATAAAACCTCAAAACCATCCCAGTCTTGTACTAAATTCTTGTCTTTTGTTCTCAGATGAACTGTGTGCTGCTACGTAGATCAGATATTGTAACCAAACGCCTAAAACTTACAGAGTTACTTTGAACTCATCTCAAATGAAACTTCTCAATCTAAACATTTACAAAGGAACCGCATGCAGCAGTTGAACTCCACAAAGACAAAAGGCCATTAATTATTTAAGAGGTGCTCCCTCAGTGAAGCATCAAAACCCTCTATATGACTCATCCACGCTTGAAGTGTTGAGATGGAGGTCTGCACACCTCAAAATATCTCTGTCAGAGTCACACTCGGGCTCCCTGCCGTAATCAATCCGTTAGCACAGCGGGCCTGCCGAGAGATTTGTGACTTAGACCCTTCCCCTTGCACATGAGTGTGCGACGCAGCAGCTGTCACGCTCTGGTAATATAAGACCTTATTAGTGTCCATTAGGCTGCACTGAAACTAATAAGAGATTGTCAAATACATCCAAACATTCACACAACTCTTCAGAAAACAGAGCACGGCGGACATGGAGAATCACGCTTTTAATGCAAAGCCCGTTGACATGATCGGGTGACATTACAGGGCGATCATGAGAAGGAACGGTCGAGATTTATTCATGAGATCCTAGAATAAAACTAAAATCTACACATTAAGTGTACAAAAATGATGCTGAGATTCATTCATTCACTTTTCCGTTTATTCGCGCACTGATCAATCAATCAATCAATCAATAATTATTATAGTTTCTATTAATATTTAGCATGAGCTTTTATAAAAAAAATCAGTTTTTTTATTAGGTTATTATATTATGTTATATCTTTTTATTTTATTTTAATACTACTATTTATGTTTAATGTTTAATTCAGTTATAGTTTTGTATGTTTTCGGTTTAATTTTGTTTTTTTGTAAAATTTTAGTACTTTTGTTATGTGCTTTTTATTTAAATTGTACTATGTATGTTTAGTCAAATGTGAAATTCTGTTATAATTTTAGTTATGTTGCAATACCTTTTACATATTTTCAGTTTTCATTTTATTTTATTTTTTTATTTTTTTGTTTTGTGCTTATTTTAATGTTACTACTGTATTTATGTTTAATGTATTTTTACTTTCAGTTTTTGCTCTAGTTTAGTCCTACTTTTTATATATTTACAATTAGTAGTTGTAGTACTCCCAACTTATTTTAATCAGACACCAATGCAATGTTTTATTTATATTTATTTTTATTTTATTCTATTTTCCATCTAATATTCATATTTTATTTTATTTCACCTTTATTTAAATGTTTTAATAAGTTTAGTTAACAATAACCCTGGCTCACTCATTCTTTCAATCACTCATTGAATATCATTCAAATCCTCCACTAATTCACTCATTATCCAGTCATTCATTTACTCTTTCATTCCATCACTTAATTCATCCACTCACTCACTCACTCAGTAACTTGTTCATTCACTCACTCATTCATGTACTTATCAAAGCCCTCCCATTGCCCTGTCATTATCATTTACATCCCAGAGACACACTGAGTCACTTGACAGGCGTCTGGTTCTACACGCCACAAATGGGTGTTTGGATTGATAAATTGTATGGAGCAGTCACCTTCAGAGACATCAGTTCTACACGACTCCTGCCAAACCACAGGCTAGAAAACTAGCCAGCAAAAATGCATGACCACGCACAACTTTTTGAAATGTATGGTCAGGCCTCAGACATCAGCATTTGTATTCAGTTTCACCGTGTGTTTGGCTGATTCCACATTTCATTCCACTCATGGGGTAAAACGAGAAACGCCAAAATCACATGTGTTTCATATAAATCACATTTGATGCATGAGGAATTAAGAGACAAATAGTGTCTGCTTAAGAATATTAATGAGGAACTTTCAAAATAGATTCTAAAACGGAATCTGTGCAGTATTTAAATACTGATATTTATTTATTTGTACTACTTTACATTTGTCATAGGTATATATATCATATTTAATGTTTTTCATTTAATTAACAAACAACATTCTGCTGTACAATAAAGTATTACTAACTATGACTTTTGCCTCAAGTGGTTAAGGTTAGATATGGAGTGGATTAAGGAATCTAAATTATGGTTATGCAGGAAAAGGCATTAATATGTGTTTTATAAGTACTAATATGCAGCCAGTATAACAGAAATATGCATGCTAGTTAGTAGTGAGAATACGTCCTTAAATAACATATTACCTGAATTACTAACATTTATTTAAAGATTAAGGATGACATCCTTCCCTTTGAAGATCAACGATCTTTCATCAATGATTATTGTCATACTACGATTGTAATTCTTACATTTTAAATGTATTAAGTTACTAATTAAACTGCAGTCAAATGAATATCATTCCAATTTGTCAAAAGTCAAAAAGGAAAAAACTAAAAACATAACTGGTTTATCTTCAATCAATCTGATTTTTTATTGAACTTTTTTTTATCATACATTTTAATATTTGATTATCACTGAAGTTTTAAATGAAAAAGCTCTCAGAAACATAATCAAACTACTGAACTCAGTTCAAATGAGTGTTAATTTCTAAACTATAATAGTAAATGTTAAAATAAACACTGTTGGTTTGGCAGGAACAATATTATGATTTCTAATTTTATAACTGTTGAAATGTTCCATTACTTTAAATAAATTGTGGAAATGAGGGCATCAGGTGGACTATATTACATGTTTATTCCGTTTTAAGTTTTAAGTATCCTTATAATCATTTACCTTTAAGTATTATTGAAATCAATTAATCACAAGGTCAGAGGTGACGGACTCTTAATGATTTAATCACTTTCTGCCAATTACACTAGAACAAGAGGTTAAGTTCAGCCCTTCATTGCTATCGTTAATAAAATCTCTGGAATAACAGCATACTCTTTTTTTTTTAAGTAGGGTGGTCTTGTTTTTCTCATCACTTTGCATATGGCATGCGAGTCTCAGATGCATCTTGATGTAAACACCCTCATGACCCATTTTGCAGCTGTTCCACATATAGTGTTCCATAACAGACACATAAATACAAACACAGACGTCAAACTGAACACAAGCCGGCAATCAGAGATACTCTCACATCAAGACGAGTACAGCTGGACAGATAGCATGGCGAAAGTCTTAAAAATCTCTGGGTAATGCTGGAGTTGAGGATAGACACAGAGCATTTTATGAAGAGCAGAAGTGATTTCTCCAGGGAGACGGCTTAACTCAAATAATACCATGGGCAGGACTGAATCGCTCAAACCAGCTGCCAGCCAATCTATTATCAGCTTCCTCAACCACAGCAAGACCCACAGTGCACATTTACACACCAGGCAAAATGTTCTCAGGACGCTTTCACACTAATGCCTTTTGTGCTTTTTGTGGTGAAAACAGATTTCCAAATTTGCCCCATGAAAAGGTGGTCTCAAGTGAATATGTGAAGTACAGTAGAGTTCACCATTGTTGCAAAACGCAAAACAGTCTAACTTGTGGGACTAACTCACTATTGATTGGTTTCATATTCCTGAGCATGTTCCTGACTATTTCTCATGACTTCTCCCCTCTGAATAAATTTAGTTTGAGAGAAGCTCTGCATTCCTTCAATGAATGTGCAACAGACAAACGTGAATGTGGTTTTGTGCATGTAAAGTTTGGACAGTAATACTTAATCGTAAAATTACTGCACTCACATCAGTGGTGCAAAAGTACTGCGGTTCTCACCCAAATACTTTAAAGGTCGCATGATATGGATTATTTCCTTTTCTTTAAATGCTTTTTAATGTTTCCTTAGGTGTATTTATATTGTTAGTATGATTTTTACATTTAAAATTTAGAAATAAAAAGCATTTTTATATCCTGACATTAGCCCTCTGGCTTGAATGCTCTGTTTGAAGGGGCGTGTCTGCTGTGAGACTCCGAGTAAACCACAACTGTTGTGATTGGCTGACATCTTTGCATTCGAAATGCATATTACATGTGAAACCCCTCTCAAATATATATATATATATATATATATATATATATATATATATATATATATATATATATATATATATATATATATATATATATATATTACAGCTGTCGAGATCGTGGAAGTGTTGATTATATAATTATTTTTTCGATCTTTTCCCCATCACATGAAAGGCTGCAGTGATGAGCATTGAGTAGACAGAGTCTGTTTATCGTGTGGATGCAGTGATCTCGTCATTATTGCAACACATTATCTCACAAAATGCTTTCACCACAGCTAACAGCAAACACATGAATACAGTAAGAGCTCCGTTGTGCAGCATAACAGCGTCATTCATTGTAACGGCAGTTTGGGCAAGTGTGCAGATGTACTCGCGATGTGTAACAGCTCCGGAAAAAAAGGGAGCGTTCTTTGATCGCTCTCTGTAGTTAAATCACAATTTAAATAACAGATTTGTTTCATGCTACTAAGAGAAACAACGTGTAGTTGATCGTTTAGTCACTGGCTTGATTCACTGATGCATAAACAGTATTAAACGATTTAGAAAGAAAGTCTGTGCGAACTTGAATGATTAGCTACCCGTCAGAAATCACTGATCACAGATCAGGCATTAATGAACATTGTTACTCACTGTTTGTGCCGGTGCCGTCGAATCCATATCATAAAATCTGTTTGTAACGCCTGTGCTGAATTATATGTAAATATTTGGGCGGGCAAAGCAGAGAAAGGGGAGGTAACAATTCTCTTTACAACGTCACAACGAGGAGATTCAAGATCAGCCCGTTTGAGCTTCCATTTTGTCAAAGGCAGAGAAAGATAGAAAAACCTCAATTTACACCGATTCAAATTTCTAGAAACTTGGGGACCATATACAGGCTAGGGGAACTCATATTAATCTTAAAAAACCTCAGAAAGTGAAATTTTCATGTCATAGGACCTTTAAAGATAAACCGAGCTGCCTTGTGGGACATTCAGGATGTATTCTTAAATTCAAAAATGAAAACAGAACTTCCAATGGAGTCAAACATAGCACAACTTTTGAAGTTACCTTTAAACCAGCTGATTAAGTTCTTCCAGGCAGATGTATTGGGACAAGTTGGAGCAAACTCGGCAGGACGTTGGATACCCTTTCTTTAAAGTTACAACAACTTGTCACTGGGACAGTATATTAATACCTTAGAGTAGTACCCATGGGCGTAGCTACCATGGGGAAAAAGGACCGGAAGACTGCAAAGGACCGGAAGCTGAAAGGGGGGCACAACTGAGGGCCCCCCACCACTGAACGTGACTTTGAGGGGTCCCCATATATAGCAAAATCTTTGCAATGGACCCAGAAGCTCTAGTACCTACACTGGTAGTACCTTGATATTTACACTGAAAGAATGCAGAGTAGTACCTTTAGGTACTACTACGAACCTTTAAGGGGTGAATAGTTAACCCTTAGTAAGGGGATAAGATGTTGTACCCCTAACAGTATGATTTTCCACAGATATTTTCCTTTAGCCTGCTCTGTGATTTACATTTACACCCAAAACTCTAGCATCACAACTCTAATATTCTGAAAGCAATGCGAGACAAGGAAATATATTTTAGAGTCTGTTTTTAGACTCTAAAAAATGTCTCATATGCTTCAGATCAAACACACACACACACACACACTTATCCCTCTTCAATGACTAACTTGCATCTATTTGTGTGTCTGATGAGGTGATGCGGAGAAGTGTTTCACAAGCTTAACTGCTTCAAGCTGCCCTTTAAGGGGGTCTGCACCACAGATCTCCTCTGTCCTCGCTTACACAAGACTCTCGAATTCATTTCTCCGAAGCACGGCTGACGGAGCAGAGGTGTGTCCGTATCTGGGAAGAATCCATTTGCACTCCGAGCGAGGGAAAGATACTCAACTCACCATGGAGTTTAGAAACATTACAGACAATGAGTAGCATAAACAAATGAATGGTATTCCAGGGACACACTCAGCTGTCCCATTTAGAGCTGCTGTCTACAGAGCTGGTGCAAGAACATTACGCTGATGAAAGGAAGAAAATGGGCCGTGAAATGAAAAAGGG
Source organism: Carassius gibelio (assembly GCF_023724105.1). NCBI lineage: Eukaryota > Metazoa > Chordata > Actinopteri > Cypriniformes > Cyprinidae > Carassius > Carassius gibelio. The sequence continues at coordinate 6,355,461 of NC_068404.1, read as the reverse complement.
ACTGTAAGGAGAAACGTGTGCGTGTGAGAGAAAAACTCTACCTTGGCAAGCGACTCCCCATTCTTCGTATCCTATGTTGCACAGGCATTTCCCAATAGGCACCAGCCACTCTCCCTCGGTACTGCAGTACATTTTTGGCGGATCCTCCTCTCTGGAATGGTTGACGCATGAGCCTCTAACCTCCACGAGCGACTGAGAGTCCGTGGGTACCGTATCGGGAAACATTGCCAGGTTCCTCACAGTGAAAGGGCATTTTTTAAAGTACACCCGCACCGAAACTAGGGCCACACAGGCTCCCACGTCCTGGAAAGCCAGGTAAAAGCCCTTCTTAGTCATGGGCCCCACTTCACGGACCTCTGTGTTTAACTTTAAGATTCGGTCGCCCAAGTCCATCTGAGTAAAACTCTCATCGGCGGCGATGGTGTCTATTTTGGAGAACTGGTGCTCGCGAAACTTACTTCCCTGGTCTTCATCAGTCTCCAGGTAGTGTAAGTTGAAGGTCTCTTTGCAGGTGAGGACCATGGGAATACTGTTGCAGTCTCTCAGGGTAAACTTGAGCTCCACATAGATCTTCTGCGCCGAATTGCGAGGAATCCAGTTGGTCCTCAACCAGTTGTTCTGGCTGTATTCCATCACGTTGCACACCTGGAAGGTCCGGATGGGTGTGTAGTGCTCATCCACGCCGCTAATTTCCTCCCACTGCAAAAAGAGAAAGAAGTTAATCAAATCTATTCCGAGAGAAACGAACAGCTACTGTACTCCTGCATTTCAACGGAGCCGAGACGAATGTAAAACACCTGAGAGGCGAGGTTATTTATTCCTCAAACACACTTGGAATAATGAATCGTTTCAAATTAATATCTCCCCTGTTCGGATAATTAATGTGGGACATAATTAACGAGGCCCTCCACTCTGCATTCTCTCCCTTGTAAAGCGAGCCTGACAAATCATTTTGTTTTGTCACTAAGGGTGTCAGAAGCCACAATGCAGCCAGAAGTCTTGAAGTAAGCAAAATAAATGATGAACTGAGAGGCAGTGTTTTCTATCACAATAATGGAGTAGTATATGGCTCTCAGTCAAGCTGAAGTTTATAAAAGCCCTTGGCTGAGTGAGACAAGTCCTCTGGAGTGGCTGCGAGCTGTTCATTACCCGGCAGAACAAGTGTGCCCTCAGACTGAAGAATTGCCTATTTGTGTTTCAACTGCGAGGGTGCTTAATGAAACACCCCCAAAAGGAGCTTTTTTTTTCAGCACGTTGTTAAGATCTCCAGAATTTTATATATTGTTTTGCATCTTATTGTTTAGAAACACAGCCTTTATTTTGGAAGTAAAGCAATCCATTTGAACTCACTGACAGCTGGAATTCCATTCTCATGCTTTAATGAACATTTTGGGATATTGCATACTTACCCTAGTAAAATATGTTTAAAATACATTTATTTCATACTAAATATAATTAAAATCTATTAACATATTTACTCACTTATTGCTTGAGACTTACTAATTAAAAATTATAATTAAGCTTTATCTGAAATACTACTTGTTGTGTATGGATATTTCTTAATATTAAGCATAACATGTGCTTTAATGTCACTATTTATGAGGATTGAATAATCTTTGAATAATATCGGTCTTGAAAAGCAAGATATTTAAAGTAAATCTAAAGTATACTTGCAATAGTCCCACTTTGGCACAATCAAAAATACTTCAGTATATTTAGTTGAACTTAAGCACTTAAATATATATTTTAATTATTTATTACTTATTCTGCACAGTTATATATATATATATATATATATATATATATATATATATACTGTATATAGTATGTGAATACTATATACTTGATGAGACAACATACATAAACTACAATGAAAAAAAAAGTCATGTGACTGTCTCAGGTCATGTGGCTTAATATTTCACCCAGATATTTACGAGAGCGGGGGTGTGCGGAAGATCATATATATACATAATATATATTTTTTTTTAATTTTTTATAAACTGCAACACATGCATGGATGGATCTTTCACAATAAGTTCAATAACATGAATTTAGATAGTGGATGTGAATTTTCTTTCATGCCTAAAAAAAAACAAACTTAATTCTTTAGCTGGTTTCAAGTGACAGCTAGGCCAGTCCAAATCTTTTTTTTTTTTTTTTTTATTAACATTTTAAGTTGATTAAGGGACAATCATTGGAATTTCGTAGAATGGATTTAAACATGATAAAATGTGTTGAATGGATCTGAGAGCAAATCACTTAAACTGCTAGCTGAAAGCATTATTAAATTAGCCAAAGCATTTAATAAACGAACAAGCAAAAGGCAGTACAGTATTGTATGAATAACATGCTTCCAGATTCTGTGTTAATCCGTGACAAAGCAGAATCTAAATGATGTGTTATGATTACAGAACAACCGAATCTGCTTCTGATATTGTGTTCATGAACATGCGAAGTGAACAAATATGATGCAAATTGAAATAAATCAGTGGAGATTTCAGCCGGTCATTTGTCTCAGCTGCGTTTTGAGAGCTATTTACTTGCATTCACCAGCATAGCCGATGCTTCAGACGAAGTCCAGGTGCCTGGGCTGTACCGCATTATCAAACTGGATAGAGAATGACTGTACTGAAACCACGGCTGCCAAAATAAATGAAATGTCATATACGATGTGTAAATCACAAACACTTGAGAATAGTGTATTACATGGACTGTCTGCTGCCATGAATGACATCAACATAGACCAAGCCAATCTCTTTCTAATAACCTTGCTTTATAACACATACCACCCGGTTACAGAGAGGGAAAAACTGTAAAAGCCCTGTCTGGATATCTCTTTTATGGACGGCAGCTTCTTGAGTTCTCCAACAGCGATTGGACGCCAATCTGTATGTCCTTCTCCACAGCGGGAGACGTCAGCCCTGTGCTTTGCAACTTTACACTCGACGGGCAGACCGAAGATGACTTTAGGTTTCTCCGAATATCACTTTACAATAGTAATCCCCCTCCAGCAAGGAAAGCAGTAGAGAAACGAGGAAATCAGCAGTTGGTGCATTTGGCAGGGCTGCGGCCCAACTCCCCCCGGTGTACACTCAGTGTGCACACAGGCCAACTGGTACTTTAAACTAATAGATTCCCTGGCACTTGTGGACAAAGTGGAGCAGAGCTTATGTTTCAGACAGATATGTAATAAAATTATAATCCTCCTCTCGCTCGTATTACAATGGAATTGCATTAGTTAGCGAAGACTGACATATACCGCTGGCTTTCGCTGGCACCGCATGCACATTTCCTGAATAGGTGCACACGGTTTCTCTATCAAATCTCACTCTCTTCATTATGACGGACAAAATTAGAGCGGATTCTGTTCGCGAGGACTCCATTAGAGTTTGAACGCCGGGATGCCGGGGAGGGCACGGAGGAAAAGACGCACTTATGTGTACACGGGAGATCTAGCAAAGGAAATGAGTTTCTGGAAGAGATGGCTGCTCGCTGTCAGCTACACATTTGTACTAACTGACACAAACAAAGCTCTGACTGAGCTCAGACAACTGTGCACCGAGGGCTCGATACCACTGCAAATACACTTTGTTCAAAGCTTGAGTGGAATAAAAGTGTAAGTGACACAATTTAACTAGAAATGAGCTAACGCTAGCCTTTGTTATCCATTCTTAGCAAATGTTTTTCTCTTTTGGAAACCATCTTAATTAATTTAACATTGATTTTACTGACTCAGTAAACGTGTTGGGGAGTAATTAACTAAAATAGCATCCCAAATATCCTAATCAGAATTTTTCGGTAGCATAATAATAGCTTTGCTGCTTTGAAAAGGTGCAGCTTTTTCAGTAGCAGGGACAAAATACTAGATCAATGCATTTTGTCAAAGTGCATTGCAAAATGATTTAATGCTCGAACACACTGTTGAGAAATGTTCTCTCATATACTGATGGGAAGTATGATGCATCTTATTGAAATCACTTCATGTAAACAAACTGGTCAAGAAAAAACGCTTGCATGCTAGCTAAATATACACTGCTCTGATCCCTTGTGAAAAAAAGTTCACTTCAGTACTTTAAAAGGAATATGAAAATAATATACTTCCAAAAAATATACTTTTAAGTGCAAACTGAATGTAATGTTTTCAGACACTAAATTCATTATTTGCAATGAAATGAAAAGATAATAAAGTTTAAACTTTAGAGCAACTTTAAATAGGGCTTAATTACATCTTCATATTTAATTTTATAATTGACTTTGAAATATGGTTAAAGTTTACTGCTGAATGCACTGGCATGCATTTATGGTAAATATACAAATATTAAATGATTAATGTAATTTCTATTTATGTCATGTATTTAAATATATTTATATTTACACATTTATAATGATTATGTTGCACTTTACATTTAAAACATATTAACTTTAAATGTAATATTGAATAACAAACTGACATGAAAAATACAATGAAACTAAACACAAGGTCTTTTATTTCATTATTGTCTGCAAGTACAGTTTCCTAAAGTATACTTTAAAGAGATGAAGAACACTACTAATGCTTATTCAATACAATTAAGCACACTTCTTTTTTTGCAAGAAAGAAAGAAAGAAAGAAAGAAAGAAAGAAAGAAAGAAAGAAAGAAAGAAATGATCTGACGTAATTAAACAAATATGTCGCCACCCTACATAGAGTTAGTGTAGCTAGCTTCTTGTTGATTGGCTGTTGTGCTGCTAACTATTTAAGTGTACCTTACTAAATTACTTTCATTTATGTGCAGCTTGTATTTTGAGAAGCTACAGTTTCAAATCAGCTTACCAACACCGTTCAAGAAGCATAAACTCATCCGTATTATATTACAAAGAAATGCACCTCCCAAACTAAATTGAACACACAAATCATTCCAAACAGAAAACTGAAAAAAGACTTATGTTTATATGTGAGGCCCGTGAGCCCACCCCATTCCCAGAATACAGCAGAAAAAAAAAAAACCCTTGAAATGACAAGTGCTTCCCCATCTAAGATTTCTTGCACTAGGGCACAACGACAACTGTACCCTATCAGTCAATACCTTTTCATCACAGCTTTTACACATTGTGTGCTGGCCGCTCACCCCGCTGAGGCCATATGACGTGCTAATCCACCTTTATAGAGGGGGGTGTACAGCTGGAGACCTTTCACAGTTTCCTTTCTTTCAGGGGTGGGGGCGTGGGGGTTAACTAAATGAGTTTTAGCATCATGTTGGAAATATTGTCTTTCGCTGCAGGCGCAGGCGGAGTGTGACTTCAGAAACGCATAATGAAAATTTTGTGTTTGCTGCCTGTTTAGTCTCAGTCGATTATGCTACGACACAGCAGATCTTCTGGCTTCCACTCCAGACTTTTAGAGACCAAAATATGACGAGGAAGTAGGTTATTAAGGAATGCTGATGAAGTTTGAGTCAAAACAATCTGTTTTATATTAGCTGTATTGTTTTTGAGTTTTCATTTTTAACTTAGCACAGATTACTTAATCAATTGTTATGAATAATCTACTGTCGAATTAAACTATCTATCTATCTATCTATCTATCTATCTATCTATCTATCTATCTATCTATCTATCTATCTATCTATCTATCTATCTATCTATCTATCTATCTATACGTGTGTATAGTGTCACATTATATATTTTACACTATATATTTTAAACAAACAATACATACATATATATAGAGATAGATATATAGATAGAAAGATAGATGTATAACATTTTGATGTTGATAGTACAGTATAACACATATATTAAATGTATAAATAAACATATATATATATTGTTAAATTTCACAATACATTTTCTCAGTTAACTTTGTTAAAAAAAATAAAAAAATAAAAAAAAAATAAAGAAGAAATTAAAAAAAATAAAAAAAAAATATTTCAAATATTTTTATAGAATATTTATTACAATTACTACATGAAATACTTATGATGAATCCAATATGATATAAGACTACTCATACCATAGAATATGTTTTTAGTCAAACCAATCAATTCTAAATGAAGATTTTTACACTGTATGCATAGATATTTCTACATGCTTCTAAATCTAGTCCTGCTACCCAAACCAAAGAGAATTATTTTAAAACAATGAAAAATATTTGCAACCCAGAATATTTACATTTCTGGCCTGCTCTCCAGTACAGCCACCAATACTCCCAGTGCGACAGATCAGTCCAGTTAGTCATTCAGAAATCTTCAATGGAATTAAAAACAATGCCAATGCCAAGCCAGAGTTCAGTGTTCAAGACCCATCTGCACTTCTCGATCTGTTCCTGAGCTAAAACAGCTTTAGAGAAACGAGGCGTTCCAAACCCCAAAACTACACCCACCAATCAAGCTCTAATCGGCATCTCCACAGACGCCGCAGTGAAGACGCTCTTCACCAACTCTGAGAACAATTGCGTGGAGTCGTCAGAACAGCGCAACAGATCGCAGCGGTTCACACGCAGAGTAATCTGACTGCCCTGGGTAATGAATCCCAGGCTGAGGCCTGATGCAATTTGGAGAGGCTGTAATAAACCGCGCTGCGTGTTTAAAGATCTGTCTGCGCAGGACCGGTTTATATTTACTGGCCTTATCTGAGCGGGCGGCCGCGATTGGCTTTAGCTCTTAATTTGCTTTAACCGGGCCGATTTGTGCTTACACTGGCAGAAGGCGGGCTGCCCATCCGTCAGTGTCAGCGCTGCAGAGGCACATTATTTGAAATCATTTTTTTGAGGGCATAGCTTTCAGGGCAAAATGCTTATCGCTCCAAACTAGGGAGAAGTCCTGAGTAATTAGAGTTAATTCACCTTGAGAACCTGATCTTTGCTGTAATCGTGACAACGGCTACACGCCGCCTTAATAAATCCCAGAGCGTTCAGCGCATATCTGCGAGGGATTTCCTCTCTCGTCCTAAATCACCTTTACGGCTATTGTAAAGATTAATGATGCTTTCTCTGTTGAACTTATGTACGTTTAGAAATTAATCTAGCAAATTAGTGCAATTACTCAATTGTCCATAAACGCACTCTACATTAAAAAGCACTTCATATAAAATGCAAATAACCTTTTTGGGTTTTTCTTGTTCTTTACCTTCCCTTTTCTTCTCCCTTGCTTCTAAGAAAGGAAAGCTTCACGTTTTACTGTGCCAACAGTAAAACAGAGCGAGGGGAAACAAGGTTTGGCAGCTATATGGAACAAATTACTGGATTACCTTTAGCAACTGCCAGCAAGTCATTTTAACACATAATAAAGTTTAAAGAAAGGTTTGGTCCGAGTAACCCTTGAGACCAATACCTGTGCTGCTCGACAAATAAACATGGTTATTATCAGAAGCTGCGACCTTCAGGTTTTGACAACATTAATAAAGTATCTTGACTTATTCTGCACTGACATGAAAAACATACCTTTGGGCTTAGTGTTCTCATATTTTGTTTTATAATGATAATAATACTGTATATGTTGTCTGTATTTTATTTTCTCTTTTTCTCTCTATTTTTTTTAATGGTTGAAATACTTTTGGAATAATACAAATGTTAACATTTTTTCAAAGAAACCAAGGCTGCATTTATTTGATTAAATATTATTTAAATTTAAAATAACTTTTCCTACTGAAACATATTTGAAAATGTAATTTATTCCTGTGATGTAAAGCTGAATTTTCTGCATTATTACTTCACTCTTCAGTGTCACATGATCCTTCAGAAATCATTCTGATATGATGTGCTAATCAATCTAATACCCGATGCTCATTTATTATCAATTATTACTGGTGCTCAAATATTAATAATGGTTCTTCTTCTTCTTATAAATGTTGAGGGTTTGTTGCTTAATATTTTTGTGGAAACCGTGTGTTTTTTTTTGCCAAATCAGCATATCAGAATGATTTCAGAAGGACCATGTGACACTGAAGACTGTTGATGTAAAGTAATGATGCTGAAAATTCAGCTTTAACATCATAGGAATAAATTACATTTTACAGTATATTCAATTAGAATTAATTTCTTTTTAGAATGACAATTGAAGAGTTCAGATGCAAAAGCCTCTAAATGCCATCTGAAATTTTCATCTAAAATTAGGATTTTTATCAAGCTCCTATGCTTAGGTTCAGTCATTTTACTTTAATGGCAATGTGCAGGTCCTTTTCCAGGCTATTAAAGTATATACATAAATATAGGAGTCTGAAAAAAATCCTAATTTTTGATGAAAATTTCACATGGCATTTAGAGGCTTTTGCATCTGAACTCTTCAATTATAAATTATTTTAAATTGTAATAATATTTCACAATGTTACTGTTTTTACTGTATTTTTTTTTCTGATTAAATAAATGCAGCCTCGGTGGGTATAAAATACCATTTTACAAAACCCTAAAAAAAAGTCATAATTTAGAATTTACATCAAATTACTATTTAAAAATAAAAATGTAATTCTAACTTCATCAGTTCATTCTAACTTTATCAGTTCACTAATTAATGTTAGTGTATATACACTTATTGTCAAGCCCCTTAATATTTTATTAAATACTAAAAAAAAAAAAAAAAATCACTTTCAAAGCTTAACTGAAAATAATAAATGCCCCAAAAACGGCACACAACATTGTGGCTCCCCAACAACATCCTCAAAGCATGAAATCTCTGTTTTCTTCTTTTCCACTAAAACATATGGATGAGTTCTCCAGCACTCACCCCATGGGATGGGGATGATATCCAGCCCAGCTCCCCTTGGCTTGCTTTGGAGTTCAACAGGTTAACTGTAGAAAAGAGAGAAGGGGAGAGAAACAAATAAGCAGTTAGGCCTTTTTAGACCCATCAACACAGTATTTACTCAGCTGCACTGCTTTATGCCACAATCCAATTAAACAAACAATGGAGTCGACGAACTCATCCTTCAAACACGTATTTCTCAATGAGCTGCATGAGCTTTAACGGCTGGAGAGAAGTTACTCTTGTTCCCCCGTGCATGATGGGATCCATAACGTCTGACCCAGCGCTGAGTATTATTTCACTGATAGGCATCTTTAAAAAGGCAAACAAATCACAAATGCTTTCTTTTATCTGACAAGCACCATCTGAAAGGATTCTCCATATCAAAGCGATGTGTTGATAAAAGATTGTAGCTAGAACAAGATTGTTTTTTTTAAGTATTTCACCTTAAGGTGATGTTATTACTATGTAATTACAAGAAATACATGACTAAGTTAGTAATTATTTAACCATTTACTGTTATATAAACACACATGTAATGTGTAACTATGTCACCTCTAAACAAAGCAAAATGCTACATTTGCACACTAATATAATAACTTTATTCATATAACAACTTTTATTAATAATAATTACGCTTATTTCCTTTTTTCACAGTTTTCCACAATATATTTCATATTTACAATATGTTTCGCAATTAACTTTGCTTTAAAAATATGCTGTCATTTTTATTTCACTTCCTCACTTTCTAAATATTATTATAAAATATGTGTATAAAAACGGCTTTATGATATACGTCTGATAAATTCAGTTAATGCGATATATGACTACTCATAACATATTACTTTAGTAAAAACCGAAAAAACCTAAATAAATACAATTAGTTATCATTTTTTTTTATTTATTTGAAAACATAAAATATCATTTATTCACCACATTTAAAAAAAAAAATATATATATATATATATATTTAGTTTTTATAAATATGAATTGAAAACAAATACATTCATAGCACAAATTCTTTATTTTTTTGTAATTTACGCAATATAAATATTTGAAAATTCTCAGATGTTATTGTTTTATTTAACTCGTACACTGTTTAATCTGTATCTGCCTTTGTATTCAATATTTATTTCTGTTTGTGCAGAAATTTTCATTTTTAATAAACAATATCAAATCCTCGTCCAATCTAATCAACTACAATGAAGTAAACAACAATAAAACAACGGAAAATGAAAACTTAAACAGCGGGAGAGGACAGCAAGGAGAAATGAGTGCATTATTAAAGATGGCTGGCTGCATGGGGGAAGGTCGTGACAAGCTCTTGACATCTCAGTGTCTCCTGCTCTCATAACAACGCCTCCTGTTTGATTGAGCAAGGCTTCTACAGGCACAAAGAGAGAGAACAAAAGCCTCCGTCGGCGTACAGTAAACGCATAATCCCAGCTGACATGTGGGCCACTCAGCAAGGCGTCTATGGCCCCTGCTAATAGCTGTGTCGCTCTTTCTCTCTACAGCGACGGCCAGAAAACATCCAGCCAAACCACAAATGGACATATGGGACACGGATGACATAAACCTTTCTTTTCTAAAAGAGCCTAGAAACATATACTTTATTGCCAGTATTTATTTTCCTATCACAAAGCGTGACATGATGTTCGAGTCGGGGCCAATACACCTTCTAAACGTAAGAAATGTGTTCCTAGTACCAGTCAGAAATTTGGACACGCTTGCTCATTCTTCAGCATTTATTATTATGGATGCATTTTTTCAGAAGTCATCAGAATGTTAAAATATATGTATATATTTTTTAATTATGGAAATACTGCTACTACTGCTAAACACTGGGCAAATCTAACATTTTAATGACCAAAAAAACTGAAGTTCACATTTATGCTGAACACTTTTCATTGTTTAACTTTCATTTATTTACTTTATTAATAATAATGTTATTATTATTATTATAAATCATTATTACTGAACTATTTATTAAATTAAAATAAATTAAATATAATTAAATTAAATTAAACACATTTCAAATTTAATTTAATTTAATTTAATTTAATTTAATTTAATTTAATTTAATTTAATTTAATTTAATTTAGAGACCAAAATATGACAAGTAAGCAGATTGAAATATTGATAGGAACAATCAAGCCAAAATAACCTGTTTAATATTAGTATTTTATTTTCAATCTATAATTTTGTATTACTTATTTTTTTACTTGCTTAGTTGTTATGAATAGTCTACTGTTTTTCATTCATCAAATTACAAATAAAAAGAAAAAAACAATTTTGATTGATGATTTTTTTATAGCATCTGCTTGACTGAATTTAAAAAAAATTGTATTTGAATTTTTTACTGTATATTATACAATAGAACAATTTTAAATTAATTGAAATGAAATTTTAGTTTTGTAAACAAATTCATAAATGCAAAATTTTTATTTGCTTGTATAATTTTAAGAATTTATTTTTATTTGATTTTTATTTTGTTTGTTTTTTTGCTTTTCAGTAGATGAGAATATTTTTAAGATCCCGATGAGTATAAATTCAGTCAGGTGCATCCATCATTTTGACTTCTAGTCTATATATCTAGTCTGTTACCGACCCCATTATCAAATTCCAGCAGAAAATGGCAGCACACCTGAGCGCTAGCCAAACAGCTGGCTGTTCTCATGCTGTAGACGATCCCTATTAACTATAATAAAGCTATCTGCTTATGTCAGATAATGGCAGCTCTCATCCAGCTCCGTTGGTTCCAATTTAAATTTCTCAATGAGCCGAGCCCGCATTTCAAATTGAGCCGACCAGGGAAATTTGAGACCATAAAATTAGAAAGCTACATGGGTGAGGCGAATTCTGCAGATGTAAGAGAAGGAAGTCACAGCCAGCGTCATTCCCACCCTCTCCACCAAACATTTAGCATCAAGCTCAAAACAGAGGGCTGATTATGAACAGCTGAGCTAACCGCTATCTCATCCAACCAGCTAAAACAGACAATAATCTCTGTCTCTCTAATGTATCATCCCTGAACTGTAGCTGTTGTTATCCTTTATCTTTAGCTATCAACCTAGAAATAAAATATACACTCAAATTCAAATCTATTATAGTTTCACTTTTATACTGTATTAAGAGTCATTGACATTAAATACTATAAGGATAGATATGCAATCAATTCAAATGTATTATAATTTCACTTTTATATTGTATTATGAGTAATTTAAATTAAATAATGTAAGTGTGTTTGTGTGTGTGTATAATACAATATAAAAGTGAAATGATGGCTTTTAATTTAATTTATATGTCAAAGACATCATAATTTCACATTCATATCATACTGTGGGTATTTGACATTAAATACTATCGGTGAGTTGAAATATCCTGTTGTGAAAATTAATTTTTAGCAAAATTTTAATATACAAATAAATAAATAAAATAGCAGCTTTTATTACACTATATTCACAGACTATACTGAATTTCACTGAATAATAATTTTGAAAATTAATTAACCACAATGTATGAACAAATTAAATTAAATTAAATTAAATTAAATTAAATTAAATTAAATTAAATTAAATTAAATTAAATTAAATTAAAATTCTTACTTTTTTTTTTTTAATTCTCTTAAAAGAAACGTAGATGCTAAGTGGCAACAACCCAGATGCTGAATAAGTATAATCACTCCAACAACTTGTTTGTGAAGAAATGTAGTGTGTTACAAATTGCCCTTTTACAACTTCCTTGTCACATAATTCTTAAGATCTCACTGTGTTCGAGGCGAATAGCATTCAGCACTCGCAGAAAATAGCCACTAACACGACACATATCTGCGATCGCGGCTGACGATTATGATCTGGATGAGATTTGCATGGGTTTAAGAGACCATATGGCCCATAAATGACACAGTGCCTTCTCTCGTCACCGTCCTCTTCACCTCTCAGGTAGTTAATTAAATCTGTTATTGAATTAAGATGAGAGTCAGATGTCTGAACACCTCAGAACCACCGGGTCCTCAGAGAGCATGAGGAGCTGATGCCTGGCTTTATTAAAATCTGACTGTGGGTGTATAAGACACACAGCGGATTATTTTCAAAGGGTTTTCCAGAGAGAACAAGAGGCCGCGCGATATGTGTGTCCAAAATATCCACTGCTGCTCCAATTTACCCTTTTCTCACCCGCACTAGATCCTCCCCTGCAGCTGGTCGATCTTCACCAAGGGTCGCCACGAAGCCCAAAACCAAGAGGTCAGTGCTTGTACGTTTCATGATTTATGGCTTCCTTACAAGTCAAACCACATTTTGGGTTTTCGATTCAAGAGCTGTCAGGATTTTGGCGCTCTGTGTTTACTAATTCCCCAACTCAACTATCCGAAAAACCAAAAATAAACAAGTTCAACTGGAAACACAATAGCAAATTGCAGGTCCTGCAGCTTGATCGAAGCGTCTGCCCATAGTGGCACGATGGCAATGAAGTATTAACCTCTGCGCCATGAATAATTCAGTCGGGTCTCAGGGTGTCTGCCTCAGCCCCTCCGAATGCTTACAGCTTTTCTGTCTGCCATCTCCATCCAGAATCCACCCATCAGCACAACCCCACGTGTTACAGTTACAGTGATGATACGGTATGCATTGGATGCGATTGTAAGTGTAAGCTAATTTCCAAACATCTAGAAAACATCAGCCGTCCCGTCTGGAAACTAGTGCACCGTGACATCACACCGCACCATGTCGTAGTCGGAGCGAGAGGAGCGCCGTGGCTTGCGTGCTGCGCCATCTTGGCCACAAGTTAGAAAATGGAAACCTTAGGATTGTAGCTGTGTTGTGTGATTCGTTTACGTCTGTATTTATGTTTTTGGCAGATGCTCTATTCTGGAGCTGATGGGGCTTGGGGAAGATTTCCGGAGATATTTCGGTGTTGTTTTAGTTGAAATCGGTGTGTAAGGATGTGGTCAACTGTTCGCTGTAATCCCACATGCTCGGAAAACTGTCTGTCGTGAGTAGCCTATACGGATGACAGGATAGGCGATATGCATTACACTACACTGCTCCCAAAAATGTACCCACCACAAACGTGACTCACATAGGCCAGGCTAAATGGCAGAGAAATTAATTTGCTTCTTTAAACAGAAGTATGTTTCACTAGGCAGTGTGCCCAGATCCAAAAAAAAGAAGATATCAATTCCCCCTTTTTTTTTTTTTTTTTGCCATGTGTTGTTTATTAAAAAAAAATTAAATAATGGCATTAAACCCGCTGCTACTGATTAAGAAAATTGCCACTGTTTATTAAATAAACTTTAATCCAGTGAGGTTTAATTTATATATTTTAAGTATATATAAAAAAAACATATTTACAATAAGCAGTCTCAGCAGAAGATATTTTGTATCTCAAAACTGTAAAAAAAATAAAAAAAAAATAATAATAATAATAAATTAATTAATTAATTAATTTCCCAAGAGAGAAAATAAAAAGATAAACAAGATTTTGTTGTGAGAAAAAAAGAAAGAAAAAAGTGAGATTTCATGCTGTGTGCATCTACAGGACAGTGTAAGTTACTTTGTTTTCAAACACAGACTCTAGGAAAAATGCAGTAAAAATAGTCAACAATATTTTTTGACTATTAATATGCTGCTTGGATATTCAGAAAGTACATACCTAAATTATAGAGGTCAACTGGTCAGTCAAGCAATATTTATTTATTTATTTAGTAGTAGTAATAACAGTAGCCTAATAGTAGAACAAGGTGCCTTTTCCTTCTTCCTTTTTTATTTTGTTATTTATCTATTTATTTATTTATTTATTAGATGTTGTTGGCTATAGTTAATTAGCCTAGAGTTGTCGGTAGGCTACTTAAATTGTTCCACAACTTTTTAATCGTTAAAAAAATTAAATAAAATAATAAAATTAAAATAATTATAAAACCGATCTGTAGTTTTTTTAAATTACACTGACAATGGTAATGTGTTTCGGGCTTACATGTATTGTATCCTCTATCTTTACACACACGTATGCTGATAACACACACGGTGACCGACACGAATACGGTCTCAATGAGCTGCGCTCCACAAGGATTTGGTTATTAAAGTTCATTACAAGCATAACGACTTTACTTTAAAGTTTTGATTATTATTATCCCTATTTTACGACCTGATGTTAAGGGTTAAAGTGCACGGCCCGTGTAGTAAATCGGCCCGTTTCAGCCCGAGCAGAAGATCACTGATGTCAGGTCAAGAATCAGGGCCATGATTTGTTAACCAAGGAAAGTTACGTGATGAAATCTTATTAATATGAAATAAATAAATACCAAAATTAAGATGAACACGTTTCAAAGTTTATTTCCTGAAGAAGGAGGGAAATAGGCTTCTGAGTCTCGCTTCGCATAGACAAGGCTATAACTTTTAAGACGCGTATTGACTCCGAAAGGATTTATGAGTCTCATAAGATTTTTTTTTTTTTCTGAATTAATGCTCATTGTGTAAATTATTATTCTAAGAAAGAGTGTCAATGTGAACAAGAAATGTATAGTTCAACTACTACTTGTTTAAATTATCAAATCATAATTGAATCGAGGCATGAGTCAATATAGGAAATTTCGGGAGGTGAGCCGCAATTACCTAGAGGTCATCAAGCTGGTCTCTGACGCTTAACTCGTCCAATATTAGTTAATAAGAACAATGATAAAATAAAACTACTATTTTTATGCATTCGGATCATGTGAGGATATAATAAACACCACATCTGAGCTGATGAGGCGACTTCAAGCTGTAAAACAGCTCTGCTCCAAATCATATCAATAGCTGCGGCTCTATACTGACACTCTCTGGTGAAAAACACGTCCCATTACATACTTTTTCAGCAAAACAGGCCTAATTCACAGCCCATAAATCACAATCAGAGGGAAAAGCCGCTCTGTTCCTCAGGACAGACAGCTAAAGCGTCGTGAAACATCAGAAAGCTCGCCCATCCTTGTGCTGACAGCATAAAAACACATCTTTCCACAAAGATCCACACTCTGATACAAAAACATCAATTCTAAACCCAATAATAGCAAACTGACCGGTTTCATTTCGAACATAAATACACACCACTAAACGAATATGTTCATCTTTTGTATCGGTTCATAACAGAATGAGATTAACGAATGTCTCTCTCTCTCTCTCTCTCTCTCTCTCTCTCTCTCTCTCTCTCTCTCTCTCTCTCTCTCTCTAATTAGGCCAAATAAAGTCAAGAGCAACTGAAGTTTTGGAAATGCTAATAAACAGCGCTATATATCGAATATGTGACAAACTTCTACAGATTAGTTATAGACAAAAGTCTCACTTCTCTTTCATCCCCCGAGCGACTGTAGAAAAATAATCGAGCCTTTAGCTCTGAACGGGTCAAACTATGCTAATCACTGTGAACAAAACGGTTAGAGATATACATAAGATGCATAAAAATAGGGTGTACACACAAATAAAGCGAAAATAAAAAGAACTGAAACACACCCCTTATTTAGGCCTACATCTACATCTCGACCCCGTCGCTTCTTTAAGTGCTTCACAAAGGACGTTTAGATGTAAAATACACAGACAGTGTCCTAGAAATAACAACTGTTTTGTAAAATAATAATAATAAAATAAATGTAACAAAAAATAATAAAAAATATAGAGAGTGCATCTATAGCTAACTCTGCTGGCTTCAAAGGTTGGTTTTAAGTTATTGACTTTAAAAACGATTGATAGGCTAGGCTACTGTCACTTGCCCACTTTATTTGAAATTTCATCAGTTTGTAGGCCTTTACTGTACAGATTATCCAATAGGCTAGCTCATATGGGATTGAAAATGTACAATAGCTAATATGTCAACAAGTGCAAATGTAATGATTTATTTTAATTTATTGACTAATCGTCTGATTAGAATAAGGGTATACCACTGAGATAACTGGAACAACGTCGGCATCAATCAACTCGAATGCAACCTATTAGTTTTGAGTAATATTCATAAAATCAACCGCATCTTATAACAGTCAATATAAAGACTTCTATGTTTTACCTTAATATCAACGTGCGCTTTAAGTTAAAATAAATAAATAAACACAAATATTTGAATAGGCTATGTGACAGACAGCCGATTGTAGCCGAAATAAATGTTAACCCAAAATACGCATCTGAAGCAAAGTATATCCAATAAGTTGAAGTTTTTCACGTATTACAACAAAAGCGCAGTGCAACTCAATAAACTCGGCGCACAAACTTACAGCGCATGCAAATATGCCTCATAACTAGACTCCATACAGGATAGTCACACAATAATTATAGCAATTTCTTAATTATAAAGAAAATTAAAAATAAACAAATCAAATGCACAAAGACCCATATAGCCTATTTTAAGATTATGCGGTATGCCCAGTTGATTGTCGGACTGGATTTGACGCTCAGTCGTTGCGCGCTCGTGCTCTCCCAACCGATCGATCGTTTAAAACATGCTTTTGTGACGCAGCTCAAGTGACATTAACAAACAATAATAAACAACTCTAAAAGTTGAATTTGCAGCGACATCTTTTACGAAATTTCTCGCGCAGGCAATTCAATGCGTCTCACGCAGAACTGCGATAGAATTGATTCGGAGTAGCAGCTCTGATATAAAGTGAACGAGCGAGCGTTTAACCTTAAACTGCAAAGCAGGTAACTATTCACTTCGATGTCATTTCCCTTGTCAGATCTGGTCCAGCGCAAGTCGACTGGCAGCGCTGGAGAGACAGAAGAAGCAGAGATGCGGCAGAATATGTCTCGCGCTCCAGACGTTATCTTACCTTCATTGGACGGATGAATAATGAATTCTGCGCTGGAAATATACGTGAAGAGAAAAAGGAAAAGTATTAAGGTTTTGGAATCCATGATAGCAGTTGAGGGGGCAAAACAAGGTACATAACTCCATGAAGCATGCCACTCATGTGAGGGCTTCTGTTCCGACACAAGTTACCATTCTCGGCTCTGAGGCTGATGTCAAGTTTGACACCGGAGACGAGGAGGAGTCTCTCTCTCTCTCTCTCTCTCTCTCTCTCTCTCTCTCTCTCTCTCTTTCCTCAGTTCTCACCGAGAGCTTCCCTTTTTCGCTGGGTCCTACACACCAGACAGCGCCGTTTATTAGACCAGCAGGTTCAACAGAGGTCATGTCATCTCTCGGAAATTGAAGGAAAGACAGAAACACACGAGGCAGCTCATCAAATTCCAGTTACTATATGTCACATAGCGGAATTTATGCACTTCCTTTGGCTAAAAAACAGCACTAAGCTCTACACATTTGTCACATCAAGAAAGCCTGAGCTGCGGCTGGAAGAATAAACACATGGTTTTGTTTGGGCAAATAAATGTTATGGTTAAACTTACACTGTCCAGCATATAAGAACTAAATTACACTAATAGCATCCAGTATACTGATTTTGGTGAGCTAATTGCAAACACACTTTGTGTTATGCATTAAATGCACACTAAAATGCAAGTTTAATTGCTGCATATTTTACATTTTTAGTCACAAATATTAAAAGTATTATACAAAAAAATAAATAAATAAATTCTAAAGCACAATATTTTACATTTAGGTTTGAGCAGCTATAAGATAAATGGATGGGCACAAATATGCTTTTATACCACAACGATGAAACTATTCATCACATTTGTAATATTTATGTAGCTTGACAATGATGTGAAATATTAGCAATGTTCACTCTGTTATTTGTTGAATTACTGGAATCGTATTCACAAAACTGCACTGTCATCAGAACGAGCAAGTAGCTCTCAGACATTGACTGCATTAATGTTCAGTTTTCTGTATGTAGGCTGCATGCTGTCACATCAGGTCTTTTAAAAGCACGCAGTCTGAGCAGCTGTTGGGCGGAGAGCCGGCCTGTAGGGGCTGATCGAGCCTGGGACAGACAACATTCAGAGACCCACTGGAACTACTTTCAAGAGACACTTAGAACGGAAGTAAACATCACTTAAGATTCAATAAAAAACACTCACAGGAGAAGAATAAAGTGGATTGGGGGGGATTTCTCATTTATTGAACCTGTAAAATGGAGGCATAACTATTCCAATATGTTTATAACATTAGAGCTCAATACATTTCATTAAAAAAGAAAAAGGCTATATTTAAAACACTTTGCAACTAGAAAAAAAAGCATTTATTGTCACTTTTTATTAATTCTATATTTTTTATTTAACAATAAGTCATTTAAAGAAAATGTTAAGTTCATTATTCCTCAGTAAATAATGGTAACAATTAAATAGTGAAAAAATTATGTTTATTTTCATGAAATGCCTCAAAAATAAAAATACAATAAATTATTATTTAAATCACAACAGCTCTACAGTTGATAGTTCTTGCTACTAAAAAAAGCAATAGTCAGCATTTTATAACAACAACAACAACAACAACAACAAACTTATATGCCATTGCACATCATTAAGCATGCTTATGAATATTAGACATAAAATAATTAGAGCCTCTCTATGTCAATGTAGCACATTTCAGCTGTTAAATATACTGCTTTTGTTTGTAACAATTTAATCTTTCCAAAGACAGACAGAGTCTAAAAGTATTTACTTTAACATCACGATCAATAAATGCTTGATAACTGATTGAACGTTTTACAAGCATACATTTATATTAAATGTTTTTTTTTTTTTCACATCTGAAACAGCCGCAGAATATCTGATCCCTGCCTGCTCTTACTTGTGGTGAAAACTGATTGTATTACATTTATTTTTCAGAGCAATTTAATACTTTAAAAGGAATAAAATCAGATTAGAGAATGGAATATTACAGCAACAGTGATGGCTGACAATTGTATTACTCTCTCCTGTTGTTAAATTGTATTTCATTATTTTTCCCCACTAGTCTCTTTTCCACACTGAATATGATATAAGCTGTCAGACTTATGTAAACCATTTTATAGTATAGGCATTTTTCTCCCCTTAGCTGCGCTTTTGAATCATTTTTGGACAACTCTCTGACACCGCAGTTAAAGTTCCAATGTGACTTAAACACTTTCTTTTCTAAAACATTCTCCACTTTTATAAAAACAGAGAGAGCAGATGTTAAAATATAAATGTCCCTGCAAAATACAAATACACACAATCACGTTTAATAGCAGTATGGGAATCCCACTCCTGTCTGCCGAGGATACACTTTTCATTTTGTTGTCGGGCTCCATTAAGTCATTTCATCCAGTGTTTTCCCCTAGAAGCTTTGTCAAATTACTTGCCAGGATAAAACCCCATGATTTAAAGCCATTTTCTCAGCGACTTTCTGTCTTGAGCTCGGAGTCTCAACATCAAACCTGACTAAAAGCTCAGGCGACCTAAAGGGACACGTCTCCACGGCTGAATCATTTGTCAATTCAATCCGATTCCCGCTCCAAAAGTGTTACGATCACGAAGCAAATCCCTGTATGTTTAACAAGTAAACATGTCTGGGGCATGATTTAGTGAAGAAACGCGAAACAAAGAGACAAATCAACCGAACCAGCAATTAAAAACAGGGAAACAACATTTGGTTTTTTTCCCAGAAGCATTGAGGTTTCGTCCGAGGCCATGTGTGGCCCTTATTATAGCGTGTGAAAGCTAAACGCAATACTTTTCGCTGATATCAACACAGCCAAAAGAACTCAAACAGGAAAACC